>NC_138768.1:883082947-883310891 GCF_965119305.1 Pelophylax lessonae
AGAAAAAACATGCTCTCCATCATGAAGGCTCTCAGGAATCATCCGATTGGCTATCAATAGAAGTACCCAGACACTAGCTGCACAGCATGAAGCAGATATCCTACAGAATGACCTGGACAAAATAACAGAGTGGGCAACGACATGGCAAATGAGGTTTAATGTGGAGAAGTGTAAGGTTTTGCACTTGGGGACTAAAAACATAAAGGCACAATACACTTTAGGGGGGAACCTTTGGGGGAATCAAAAATGGAGAAAGATCCTATTACAGCCGTTTGGGTCAATGCATATTTCAAAGTTGGGCTTCCACTGTCTATGTCCGTGATGTATACAGTGGACAGTGGAAGCCCGACTTTGAAATATGCATTGGCACGAACGGGCCGTAATAGGACTTCCAAACTTCTGGGTTGGCGCGAGCAACGGACAGCTGAAGACAACCGGCACACTGGATGCCGTATAGTGTTCTTGCCAAATCCCTCATCGTATTCACTGGGACGGATCCACAAGGAGATAATGAATGAGACTCTACACTGCCTAGCATTAAATTCAACACCCTCCACCCAGGTGTACTCAGCAAACCTTATGTCAAAAGCCTTTTGCATATTTAATGGCACCAGACAAGGTTGTCCTCTGTCACCAACCATATTCAACTTAATGGTTGAGCCGTTAGCGTAGATTTCTTGTACGTACCCCAAGATTTCAGGCTTCAAATTCAAGGATAGCTCTCACCTAATTAATCTTTTTGCGGATGATGTGATTCTAATGATGACCAATCCCTCAGTATCCCTCCCACAAGCCCATGAACTCCTCAACAAATTCAGTCTCTTATCCTACTTTAAAGTTAACTGTACCAAATCCCTAAACTTAGGCATCCCCCCATGGCTAGGTCATGAGCTTAAATCCTCGCTCCCATACACCTGGGCAGACGAGAGTTCACCTTACTTAGGGATAACAATAACAACTAATGATTCTAAACTGGCAGAAGCAAACTATAAACCTCTCCTAGTGAAAATAGAAAGAGAACTCCATCACATTTCTCAAACTGAGCTATTGAGGTGGGTAGGTAGACTAGCTGCCTTCAAATTGCAAATTATACCATAAATTATTTATCTGTTTAGATCTCTGCATATCCCCCCCCCCCCCAAAAGCATTTGAAAGCCCTCCAACATCTTCTGAAACATTTCATTTGGCAGGGACAAAAAGCTAGGTGTCCTCACTCACACTTAGTCAAACACAAGTCAGTAGGAGGCATGGGCATGGTTGGCCTGCAAGATTACTACACAGCCTCGCACCTGGACCAAATAAAATATTGGTTTAACGCCTCTGATGCACCCTTATGGGTTGAAATTGAAAAAAGTTTGAACAAATTAGAAGACCTTAGTATTCAACTGCATGTAGACACATGGCGCCCACTTAATCTAAAAACTTTACCCTTCACTACCAAAGCCTCTATCCTGGCCTGGAGAACACTGTTGCACTCCAATGGTGAAGAGAAAGACCAGCAAGTCATCAAATTTCCCGTTTCAATACCACCCAGACTAATCCTTTATCTGACCCCCATTCAAGGGGACCAATTTGATATCCACTGGCTAGATGACTTCTTTATTCAAGGCTCACCTGGACTCCCGACCCTACTAAACAAATATAAATAGCCTCATTGTGATGGTACTCACCGTCACTGGGAGTGAAAGACAGACACCCCGTGACAGATACCTAGTAGACACTGAGAATATGGCTTGGAATGCTTCAAATGGGGTCTGTATTTACACTTATGCTAATGTATATTGTACTTCAATGTCAGAGACAGGCTCTCCCTATTGTTTGTGTATTGAGATGTGTTGTAGATTCTGTTAAGCCTGTCGGTTCCATTGTTAAATGTTAATGAACTCACATATTGTGTCTGTCCAGATGGCTAGATAATTAGTACAGCTTCATTCTATTTCTGTATACAATTTCATCTGCATATGATAATGTAATCAGGCAACCCCTGACCGGATGGGGTAATTTGATCAGGAGGGGGGATGTGCTCGTGTGTGTATAAATTGAGTGTGAAACTGTTCAACAAAGAAGAAGGTTCCAAAATGTATACAAGCTAAGTTGTCGGCTAGCTTTGTATGGGGGCGGCTGCAAAATCTAGGATATATGTTCACGACTGGGAGGAATTTTTTCAAACAACAAAAGGAATGACCGCACTTCCGATAAGTTTCAAGAAAGGAGTATCTTTATTCCACATCAATCGAATTGGCAAGTACAGATACACACTGTGAGTGCAGGACAATCGGTGGACGCGTTTCACGACTGGATTGATGAATAAGCGACACATCCAGTCGTGAAACGCGTCCACCGATTGTCCTGCACTCACAGTGTGTATCTGTACTTGCCAATTCGATTGATGTGGAATAAAGATACTCCTTTCTTGAAACTTATCGGAAGTGCGGTCATTCCTTTTGTTGTTTGAAGCTATCCTGGATTGCGGATCTGACCGGCACCTGATTCCAGTCTCACCTAGAGCGGTCTTCCCTGTTTGGATTCTGTCACGACTGGGAGGAAGCCGTATACTGACGGAAGTCCACAAGTACAGTGTGGGTTGCGGTTCTGTTACACTCATCATCTCTATTTCACCCTCCTTAGGACTCATCATCTATTACTGACCACTTCTCCTCCTACACTACAACTTCATCCTAAAATCTGGAAAATTCTCTCTGACCCAATAAAAGCCTCAAAAGGCATCTCAGCATTCTATAACACTTTATACAACAAACAACGATTCGAAAAAATCAACCCCTTACTCAAATGGGAAACTGAGCTCCGATCTTCCTACTCTGATTCTCAATGGCTATGAGCTCTCAAGTTTAATCAGACCAGCACTTATTGTATTAATCATTGGGAACTATCCCCCAAAATACGTACTAGATGGTACCTAACTTCCTACAGATTGCCAATAATGTCTGCTAATTCCTCCTCCCCCCTACTTCCCTAATGATGACAGCTTGGAAAGCTGTTATTTGGCGAGCAATAGGCTCAAGATCAGTCATGTGCACTGGGTCTGTCATGTGTTTCAAATTTGGAGAGTCGGTGGGCATCATGATTGAGGATAGGGGAATTAATGGGGGATTTTTTTTTTTTTCAAAGAACTTGGTAAGCATTCGGGTGTCTTTGTTTTCAGGTTACTGCTTTTTTAGGGGTACTTATTCACATGGGGGGACCCATATCTGAATGCCCATTATTGGTAAAGGAGGATTCCAGATTCCAATAAGTCCTCCGTAGACCCACACAACAACTAGCCAGAGTTGTGGGGAAGAGGTGTTGTGTAACGGTATCAGCCAAATGATCAGACCAGTGGTGATGTGCAATTTCTACTTTACTTAACAATGTAGAACATAGATTACACAGGAGATCATGTGGACAGGGATTTGCAGCAATATGAGGAAGGGAGAAACAGGCATAACACACATGAAAACAATTATATTGCAGTTCTACTAATGGCCACTAGATGGCAGCAGAGTGCTCTGAGCTTGGTTTACTGATAGGATAAAGAGCAGAAGATTCTCACGTGTTCCATAGATTAATCGTTCATTCAGCAGACTGTGAGCTGAGGGGATTTCCTGCTGGCACAGACTTCACACTGGCACTGCTGATGCTGACTTCGGTCAGGAGGCTCTGGGGGCCGTAGATAGGACCAACCGACTGCTTGGACAACTTCTCCACATGGACTGTAACAGAGTCCTCTCCAGTGACTGGGGCTTGGATAGATGCTGCGTGCTCTTGTGCTCACTGCTGGTGGCCCACACACCAGACTGATCGAATGAGGAACCAGCACCTGGGGACAGCTCACTTGCCCAGTCACTGCTGTCCCATCAGGCAGGATCTCTCTGAGCACAGGAAGCTGGGCGGAGCTGGCATTTATACTCCCTGGGCGTGTCCTGGAACTCAGGGGATGCTGGGAGCCCAGAGGATTGTGGGGAATTGAGTTAAAGAGACTTGCACCTGCATCTGGATAAAGGGGCACTCCACTACAGAGGCTCTTGTCCTCATTAACATGGCAAGGCACCCTATCTCCATTAAACTTAGGAAAGGCATCCCCATGCTGAGGGCATTTGGCCTGGTATTGTCCAGGAGGGATGGGGGCACATGTTAGTTGGTGGGAGGGGTGGCAGTTACACTTCAGCTTATTATTATGTACAATATTTCATTGCTAGGGATGAGCTTTGAGTTTGAGTGGAACGTAAGTTCGACTTGAACATCGGGCGGCCGTGTGTTTGCTGAACAATTAACAGCACAATGTCCGTGATTGGCCAAAGGCAGAGTGTGGTGAGCTATTTTTCGGGGGTGGCGAGCGACGTGATTGATGATGGATTTACATCGGGGGGTCGCCATTTTTTTTTTATTTTTGAATAAAAGACTTATCAAAAACTGGCTTTTGTCTTTATTTTTTTTTTGTACATTTTTTTGATCAATGGGTAGGGGTACGATGTACCCGATATCCACTCACATAGGGGGGCGGGATCTGGGGGCCCCCTTGTTAAAGGGGGCTTCCAGATTCCGATAAGCCCCCCACCCGCAGCCCAGGGTTGTCCAGGAAGAGGCCCTTGTCCTCATCAACATGGGGACAAGGTGCTTTGTGGGGGCACCAATACAAGCCGACAATACATTACAGCCAGGAGCAAGTTTAAATTACATTTTTTTCCTTTAGAAATGTCGGTATTGCTGCAGCAGGCTCCATACATGGTACAAATGCGCCACTTTACAAGCACAGTAAGGGCATGATATTTTTGGAAATTTTTTTAATTTTTATTGTTTTACTTTAAGCATTATTAAAATCACTGCAACAACTATCATTTAAAAAAAAACTGCATTGGTACATGGCAGTAAGCCTTTAAAATGAGGACTTTTGATTTTTCATGTTCGAGTCCCATAGACTTCAATGGAGTTTGCATGTTCTAACAAACTTCTCCCCTGTTAGCGGTGTTGTGGTGCGAACCGAACCGGGGGGGGGGGGGGGGGAGGGCTCATCACTATTCATTTACTGCTATCTCTATCTCAAAATTAATAAAAACTGATTTTGCATATGAAAAAAAAAACCCTGTAACAATGTAACACATCTGATTTGCCACACCAGTAAAATGTTATGTCTTGCTAGTTAATGACCATTTCTAATTCGGCTCACCTTGAAGATAAATCAAGTCATATTCAGGCTTTTCCTCCAATAATCGTCCTTCTTTAAACCTACATCCCAGATGCTCAGTCTTTACATAGCATTGGTGGGCAGGAAATCCGGACCTGTGTGGAGTGAACTCAAACCAAGCTTCTGAAATGAGAAATTTCATCCAGTTATTGTCCATCCAGAGATGTCTCCTCTACACACTGAAGAGTCACCTCTACTTCCTCTCCATTGCAAACAATGACCTTCCAAGCTCCATCAAGGACACAAAAAAAGAACAACAGTAAAAACTGGCCAAATGCTAGCAGAAGTTTGAAAACTTTTTTTAACCACTTAAGCCCCGGAAGATTTTACCCCCTTCCTGACCAGGGCCTATTTTGCGATTCGGCACTGCGTGACTTTAATGGACAATTGTGCGGTCGTGCGACGCTGTACCTAAACGAATTTGACGTCCTTTTTTTCCACACAAACAGGACTTTCTTTTGGTGGTATTTGATCACCTGTGCGATTTTTTGATCATGCGCTATAAACAAAAAAAGAGCGTCAATTTTGCAAAAATAACAATATTTTTCAAATTTTTTTTATATGAAATCCCCCCCCCCCAAAAAAAAAATGTAAAAATCAAAATTTTTTAACATTTTCGGCCAATTTGTTTTATGCTACATATGTTTGGTAAAAAAAAAAAGCGCAAAAAGCGTATTTTGATTGGTTTGCGCAAAAGTTATCGTGTTTACTAAGGGAAAGATTTTTGTCATTTTTGTTGTTTTTTTTTTTTAACAAGTAATGGCGGCGATCTGCAATTTTTTTTTTTGCGGGACTGCGACATTGCGGCGGACAGATCGGACCCTTGACTGACATTTTTGACACTTTTGGGGGTACCAGTGACATTACTGCAGTAATCAGTGCTATACATATGCACTGTTACTGTAAAAATGACACTGGCAGTGAAGGAGTTAACTGTATTGGAGAGGGAGGGGTTAAGTGTGTCCTAGGGGCGTGATTCTAACTGTGATTGGTTGTGGCTACTAGTGTAAGAACAGAGATCAACGGTCCTACATAGCAGAACCGTGTGATCTCCATTCTTACACAGGGGAGACTGACAGGCGGCTGTGTTTACATTAGCCGCCTGCCTTTCTTCCAGTGTAACGGACGATCGCGAGTGCCCGGCGGACCCACACGCACGGGGGGGTCCGTGACCACGCGGGAGCGTGCCTCCGGCGGCGCACGCTCACTCCCTAGAGCCTCACAGGCTAGCGACGTAGCCCTACGTCGCTTTGCCTGTGAGGGGCTGACTGCCGACGTAAAAAGGGTTGGTAGGGTCAAGTTGACATTCGTTTTTGATGGCAGTGATGAGAACCTTCAAAGGATCTTGAATGAACACATTTCTATCTGTGAATTTTGGTTTTCATTCCAGACATTCCAAAACTGAATGTTAAAATGGACCTTTACTTAGTCTTTTGTATATATGTGATGGCAAAGAAGGTGGGCTTTAATGCCGACACACCACATATATGTGTCCATTGGTGGAGGAGCTTTCTGTGCAAAGAGTGTGCTCACAATAACTGAGCTGTCAAAGACGGCTTTTGGTCTGGACTAATGATTGGGAGTTGGTGGCACTGGCTCCTTACCATGTGACCACTGTGACAGCCAATCACAGTGTCATCAGAGAAAGGTAGAAACACCGCTAACTGACCTAGTGCATGGAACCTCGGTGACCAAGCCCTTGCATATGGGGCGAAACATATCTAAAGGCATGGCTGGAGCATCACTGGTTGAGGCCACACATCACATATTCATGCACTGGGTGGGTGAGCGGAGTTCCTTCCTCTCTCTGATGATGTTCTACACCTTTGAACAGTGCATAGGCATCTGCACCCCTCATTGCAACCGGCAGGTAGAACTTTGTCTCAGGGGGATCCAGGACTGGATCATTTTCCCCACTGCCGGTGTGTCCGGTAAGCAGGAAAAATGGCCAGGGGGGGCACCTCTTCCGCCGCACCGTAAGGGTGATCCCGCGGCGAATCCGCCACTGGGACTACCCTTACCTGAAAGCCGATCGCCCATCGTTTTTAAAAATACCGGGTTTATGGCAGCTATCTGCTGCCATAACCCCGGTATTTAGCGTCAAAGGACCGACATAAAACTGCGGCGGGTGGTCGGTAAGTGGTTAATGACCAGACCATTTTTTGCTATACGGCACTGCGTTACTTTAACTGGCTATTGCAGCGCTGTACCCCAGTTGCAATTGCCCAATCATCATATTTTCACCTCTCTCACGTATCTAGCGTGGATATTTTGCACATTTTGTTAATAGATGCAGAGTACCATCGCCTCTACTAGGAATTTAGTGTGGAATCAGTGCTTTAAGTGGGCCGGTATGCACTGGTACTCAGTACCGCCACTTCCAAATATGGCTCTTGAGCATACCGCCACCTCTCCGTACGCTCATTTTGGACATCTGCGCCCTCAATTGCCCCCCCCCCCCCCAAGAATATTTCCCACTCCAGAGCCGGACCAGTCACCACCAGTGAGTCCCCCGGCTCCGGAGTCCCAGCCCAGGCCAGGGGGGGGGGGGGGGGAGTGCTCTGTGGGGACCCTGATGTGGGGTGGGGGGGGCGAAAAAATGTATAGGCTATAATAGAGTACCGGCACCTCTTTTGGGCCACTTAAAGCACTGTGTGGAACGACACATTTATATGAACTGGGGGGAACTTATAAAGCACGGGTACATCTATGTGGTGGTACACCAAATATGGTGCGAACACCCAGCCACCGGTGAATGGATCTCATACCCGAACCCAGCCTTGTATGTATAAGGATTGTTCTACCATTGTATGGACCCTAATTATTGCACCGGTTCCCATGCTGTAACATTTAAAAAAAAAATCCAGGGACACTTTGCAGCACAGCTATCAATTACTTACCACACCCACTTCCCTGAAGCTCCGCCCACTCCACGTAATTAATCTCCGCCTACTTATCATCAGATTATAGGGTCTACTCAATAAAGAGAGAATTACAGGAAATTGAAAAGAGAATGTTAAACTTGAGTTGGAATAATTCTCCCATTCAGCTGCACTACTTCTGCCTAAAGTTTAAAATTCTCATCAAAATTCCCTGCAATTCTAAAGTGTGAAATGTGCTCAGGTGTGACCATACAAAAAATGGAATATGCAAATATAAATAAAGTGCAAGGTGTAAATAACTACATTGGTGGGACAATGTAAATTACCCGGGACAGGCTCCTGTTTGCCAGGACTGTCCCGGCAAAAACGGAACAATTGACAAGTATGTACTTGTATGTTGTTACTGCACAGTCTGTACACTTGTTTGCTGTTGGTTTTCTTTATGGATGTTCTTAGCAATATTAAACTGTGATTTGTGGTATGCTGGGATGCAGGGGCTGACTGGCAACTTTCGGCCCAGGGGGCAAGTACAAACCAGAGGCCCATGGTGCAGTGACTCGGCCCCACTCTCCTTCTTCCCAGCCTCCTCCTGACCCCCATTCCAGACTGAAGCTCTGCTCCAGGTACTCTCTACTCACCCAGGTTCCCAACCTGGTCAGCAGGGGGCAGTTGGGGGGAGCTGAGACAGCTCAGTCGGAACCGTCTGGGGGACATATCAGGACAATATCCCCCCGGACAATATCCCCCCGGAAAACATCCCCCTGGACACAATCTCCCCTGGACAAAATCGACCCGGATAATATCCCCCCGGGACAATATCCCCCGGGACAATATCCCCCCCCGGAAAACATCCCCCTGGACATAGGGTTAGGGTTAGAGGGGGGATGTTGTCCAGGGGGGATATTGTCCGGGGGGATGTTGTCCAGGGGGGATATTGTCCGGGTGGTTGTTGTCCAGGGGGGATATTGTCCGTCGGGATAATGTCCGGGGGATATTGTCCAGGGGGATATTGTCCTAGAATCCTGGGGGAGGAGAGTCTCCAGTGGGGCATGGAACTGGCCTCTGCTCTGACACAGTTTACACCATCCATGCTGCGCTCTGTCCTTGTCTTCATCCCGCACTCAGTAGGTCAGTGGTGGGGTCTTTTTACTTCTCTTCCCCAGGAATCCTTTAGGCAAGTCTGTGGCAGAGGTGGTGCAGCCCTTTTATGAAGCATCAGAGTGGCCCAGGGGGCAATTGCCCCCCTGGCCCAGTCCTCCCCTGGGGGGATGGCTTACAAAAAGGGGAGGGGAAGCTTAGGCAGGTGCCTACATGTTGGGTTGTTGTTAGATAGGGAGTTTGGGCTGCCCAGCTGGGGAAGGGTTAATACTGGGTCTGACGGTTTCCCAGGCTTTTTGCGTTCTGCCCTCCACTGTGTCAAGCATATAAATTAGGGGGAGGAGTCAGAAGGACGGAGTGGGAAAAAAGAAGAAGGTCCAACCAGAAAGATGTAACTCTCACATGAGGTCTGCGCTTCTGTCACTAGGAGTGAGGTGGCAGAGTTATGCTGGACTGGTAGAGAGGTCATAGGCTCAGCAGTGTCCCTCCTAAATGCAACATTGGTTGAGGATGTTGTGAAGTAACATGGGACACAATGTCTTACAGAGGAACTCTGTACTTTGCACTTCTGCAGACGGCTCATCTCTAAGTCAGGTTTCACCTTAATGTTGACTTTCACATGAACGCTTCCCTGCCTGGTCCCGGTCATACATAAAATTAGGTACTCCCCAATGCACAGGCATGGAGGCCTCGTCCCCCACAAGCTTACCAGGGAAGGAGCTTGTAGATTTTGGCTGTAATGAAATGGGCAACGCGATATGTGAAAGCAATTGGATAATGGCCAGGCCAAGCTTGAATTTTCGTTGTAAATATTCCTCATCATATAGAAATCATATGACGTGTGGTGAGAAATGAATAAAAAGGCTGTTTTAGGAAAATCACCTGAACTCTTTTTCCATAGTTTAGAACTTCTCACAGCAGAGTAGATGGGATACGGGTCTTCACCGATCTCACACATCCTTTTGTGATTGGACAGCTTTCCTTCATCAATCTGCAGAAGAAAGATAAATAATAATGGAGCGCAAATAAGGAAGTAGCTGTTATAGTGAACCTAAGATTCAATGTTATTAGCAGTGTACCCCAATATTCAGTGTTATTAGTGGTGTACCCCAAGATTCAGTGTTATTAGTGGTTTACCCCAAGGTTCAGTGTTATTGGTGTACCCCAAGATTCAGTGTTATTAGTGCTGTACCCCAAGGTTCAGTGTTATTAGTGCTGTACCCCAAGGTCCAATGTTATTAGTGGTGTACCCCAATGTTCAGTATTGTTAGTGGGGTACCCCAAGATTCAGTGTTATTAGTGGTGGACCCCCAGATTCAGTATTATTAGAAGTATAAATTATTCAGCCCCTTTACTTTCAGTGCAGCAAACTCTCTCCAGAAGTTCAGTGAGGATCTCTGAATGATCCAATGTTGACCCAAATGACTAATGATGATAAATAGAATCCACCTGTGTGTAATCAAGTCTCCGTATAAATGCACCTGCACTGTGATAGTCTCAGAGGTCCGTTTAAAGCGCAGAGAGCATCATGAAGAAGAACAAGGAACACACCAGGCAGGTCCGAAATACTGTTGTGGAGAAGTTTAAAGCCGGATTTGGATACAAAAAGATTTCCCAAACTTTAAACATCCCAAGGAGCACTGTGCAAGCGATAATATTGAAATGGAAGGAGTATCAGACCACTGCAAATCTACGAAGACCTGGCCGTCCCTCTAAACTTTCAGCTCATACAAGGAGAAGACTGATCAGAGATGCAGCCAAGAGGCCCATGATCACTCTGGATGAACTGCAGAGATCTACAGCTGAGGTGGGAGACTCTGTCCATAGGACAACAATCAGTCGTATACTGCACAAATCTGCCCTTTATGGAAGAGTGGCAAGAAGAAAGCCATTTCTTAAAGAGATCCGTTAAAAAAGTGTTGTTTAAAGTTTGCCACAAGCCACCTGGGAGACACCAAACATGTGGAAGAATTGGTAACAATGCAACACGTTATGTTTGGCGTAAAAGCAACACAGCTCATCACCCTGAACACACCATCCCCACTGTCAAACATGGTGGTGGCAGCATCATGGTGTGGGCCTGCTTTTCTTCAGCAGGGACAGGGAAGATGGTTAAAATTGATGGGAAGATGGATGGAGCCAAATACAGGACCATTCTGGAAGAAAACCTGATGGAGTCTGCAAAAGACCTGAGACTGGGACGGAGATTTGTCTTCCAACAAGACAATGATCCAAAACATAAAGCAAAATCTACAATGGAATGGTTCACAAATAAACATATCCAGGTGTTAGAATGGCCAAGTCAAAGTCCAGACCTGAATCCAATCGAGAATCTGTGGAAAGAACTGAAAACTGCTGTTCACAAACGCTCTCCATCCAACCTCACTGAGCTCGAGCTGTTTTGCAAGAAGGAATGGGCAAAAATTTCAGTCTCTCGATGTGCAAAACTGATAGAGACATACCCCAAGCGACTTACAGCTGTAATCGCAGCAAAAGGCGGCGCTACAAAGTATTAACTTAAGGGGGCTGAATAATTTTGCACGCCCAATTTTTCAGTTTTTTATTTGTTAACAAAGTTTGAAATATCCAATAAATTTCATTCCACTTCATGATTGTGTCCCACTTGTTGTTGATTTTTCACAAAAAATTACAGTTTTATATCTTTATGTTTGAAGCCTGAAATGTGGCAAAAGGTCACAAAGTTCAAGGAGGCCGAATACTTTCACAAGGCACTGTACATGGTGGGTACAGCACATGGCATGGTTGGCACTGCACAACACAGCACATTACATGGTGGGCACAACATAGCACATGCACATTGTGGGCACTGCACCTTTAATGGCGGGCACAGCAGAGCACATTACATGGTGGGCACTGCACAATACAAGTGGGCACTGCACAGCACATTACATGGTGGGCACTGCACGACACCACAATACATGGTGGGAACAATACATGACATGGTGGGCACTGCAAGGCACAGCACAAGTGTGAAGGGGAAGGTAATGGTGGGCATGCGTACATGACCCAGTACCCTTGAGTTGTTTGCTCGGGAGTTGTTTTCAGAGCGAGGATGCCGCTGGAGACCCGGTTTCATGGACACAAGAGACTTCAATCACTCGAGTGGAGGTAGTGAGCAGATGCATATACTGTTGGACATATGATAGACTCATTACCATATATTGTTTTATTCCTGTTCCTCCAAGTGATAACACTAATTTGGATTACCATATTTTGAATGTACAGTATATCCATACACAGACCTGGCATTACAGTAATCCCCCGCTCCATCGCGGTTCAGTTTTTGCGGTCCCGGTATATTGTGTTTTTTTTTTTTTGTAATGTTATTTTACTATATAAATCATTAAAAATTAAATATTTTTGTGTTTTCCATAGCTCTTGCTATGTCTCTCAGTATCTTTGATGTGTTTAAATTAGTTTCTATTGTTTTAAAAGTGTGTTTAAAGACCTTAAAATGCTTTTACACGTACAGTGACAGTAAAAAAACAACCATGCCTACAATGCATTTTACTTACATATTCACTTTTTGCGGCTGGGTCCGGAACGTAACCCCCGCAATGGAGGGGGGTTTACTGTATTTCCATCTCATGTACTCCTGAGTAGGGATGATCGAACGGTTCGGGTCGACCATCGGTTCGACCCGAACATTGACTGTTCGAAATTCGGCCGAATTTTGAACTTTTTGCTGAAAAAGTTCAGAATTCGGCAACCAGAACCGACCAAAATGCAATGGGACAGGAACTGGGCTTTAAAAGCCTGTGATTGGACCAGAACCGTCAGTAAAATGTGATTGGAGTGATTAGGGGGTCCAGAGGCCAATCAGTAGTGAATAGGCCCCCCAGTATATAAGATAGCCCCGCCAAATCTCTAGCACTTTAATACAGGGCTGTGGAAGAGAGTGGAAGCAGTTCTGCTACTCCTGCTTCAAAGTGTCATTTAGCAATTATTAGTGTGAGGAAAGGGATATCTAGTGTAGTTAGGGTACTATATACCACTATAGTTAGATTTAATAATCTAGTTTCTGTAGGGAAAGTGTTAAGTGTCAGGGGACCGTAGTGTAGTGTAGGGTGAACTGACTCTGACTGCTATGGCAGGGTGACCAAACCCTTCCATGTCAGGGTGACCGCTATAGAGAAAAGATTGTTTGTATTAGAATTGCAGTAGAGCAGGATAGTGGCTTCGCTCCTGTCACACCCGGCCGTTTTGTTGCAGGCGTTTATTGGGCTTTTTTGTGGACGTCTTTGGAGGCAGGTATGACATCTGAACTTCTGCATAGGGGTATATATACACACACACATGTATTTATACACATACACACATATAGGTGTGAAAGGAGCGGAGCCCTATGCCTGCATATAATTTCATTAGCGCAGGCATAGGGTTCTGCTACTTTCACACCTATATGTGTGTATGTGTATAAATACATAAATGTGTGTGTGTATATATACCCCTATACAGAAATTCAGATGTTATGCCTGCCTCCAAAGACGCCCAAAAAATGCCCAAAAAAAACGCTTGCAACAACACACCTGGGCGTTTTTGTTGCAGGCATTTTTTTGGACATTTTCTGGGTGTCTTTGGAGGCAGGCATAACATCTGAACTTCTGTGTAGGGGTATATATACACACACACATATATGTATATATACACAGACACACATATAGGTGTGAAAGTAGCAGAACCCTATGGCTGCGCTAATGAAATTATTTGCAGGCATTAGGGCTCCGCTCCTATCATACCTATATGTGTGGTGGTTGTGATGGGTAACGAATGTGCAGCTGCCTTATCCCTCTTATTTTAGCAGACAACATTGTCATTTTAATGGGGGTATGGGTGTTTTATGTTTGGTCTTCATAATTGTATAATACATTTAGCCTATCTCATAACCTGTGTGTCCCCACTTGACTCTCTTGGTTAATAATGGCAGCACAGTGGTGTAGTGGTTAGCACTTTCACCTAGCAGCAAGAGGGTCACTGGTTCGAATCCCAACCATGACACTACCTGCCTGGAGTTTTCATGTTCTCCCTGTGCCTGTGTGGGTTTCCTCTGGGTACTCCGGTTTCCTCCCACACTCCAAAGACATGCTAGTAGGTTAATTGGATCCTGTGTAAAACATTTTTTACTACTGTGTATGTATGTGAGTTAGGGACCTTAGATTGTAAGCTCATTGAGGGCAGGACTGATGTGAATGTACAATGTATATGTAAAGCACTGCATAAATTGACAGTGCTATATAAGTATCTGAAATAAATAAATAATACCAATTTTTGTCTCAGTTGTCTGAGTCATGGGACTTCACCACCCTGTATGCATCAGGGATAGGTGATACGGTTACTTAGGCAGCAGGAACTAATTAGCTAACACTAGCATTCCTGTTACATTGATGGTTGATCCAGGGTGGACTTTTTCCTTGTTTCCATGGCACAGCACATGACATAGTGGGCACTGCACGACACCACAATACATGGTTGGAACAGTACATTACATAGTGGGCACAACACAGCACATTACATGGTGGGCACAGCACATTAAATGGTCGATACATGGATACAACACATTACATGATGGGCAAAGCAAAGCACATTACATGGTGGTCACAGCACATTACATGGTTGATACTACACAATACAGCACATTACATGGTGGGCACTGCACTACAACACAATACATGGTGAGAACAGTACATGATATGGTGGGTACTTCATGGCACAGCACATGACATGGTGGGCACTACACATGATATGGTGGGCACTGCAGAGCACATTACATGGTGGGAACAGCACTTGACATGGTGAACACTGCACAGCACAGTACATTCTATTGTGGGTACTGCATGGCACATGACATGGTGGGCAATGCACAGCACATTACACGGCGGGTACAGCACATTACATGATGGGTACAGCACATTACTGTACATGGTAGGCACTGCATCGTGCAGCACATAAAATGGTGGGCACTGAACAGAAATTTACATGGTGGAAACTGCACATGGCATGGTGGGAACTCCATGGCACTGCACATTACATGGTGGGCACAGCACATTACATGCTGGGCGCAGCATATTACATGGTTGGCATAGCACAGCACATGACATGGTGGGCACTGAACAGCAATTTACATGGTGGGAGCTGCACATGGCACGGTGGGAACTGCATGGCACAGCACATTACATGGTGGGCACAACACATTACATGCTGGGTGCAGAATATTACATGGTGGGCACTGCACATCACATGCCATGGTGGGCACTGTATGGTACAGCACATGACATGGTGGGCACACAACATTACATGGTGGGCACTGCATGGCACAGCACGTTACATGGTGGGCACAGCACATTACATGGTGGGTAGAGCACATTACATGGTAGGCACTGCATGGTGCAGCACATGACATTGTGGACACAACACAGCACATGACATGGCAGGCACTGAACAGCAATTTACATGGTGGGAACTGCACATGGCTTGGTGGGAACTGCATGGCATATCACATTACATGGTGGGTACAGCATAGCACAGTACATGACATGGTGGGCACTGCATGGCATAGCACAATACATGGTGGGAGCTGCTGCAGAGAACAGCACATTACACTGTGGGCACAACAAATTACATGGTGGGCACAGCACAGCACATGACATGGTGGGCACTGCGTGTGACATGGTGGGCACTGCACGGCACAGCACATGACATGGTGGGCACTGCATTGCACAGCACATGACATGGTGGCCACTGCACAGCACATTACATTGTAGGCGCAAGAGAGCACATTACATTGGGGGGTACCAATCTGTCCCCTTATCCCCCAGCACAATGATTACAACCCCAGGTCCTCCATTCCTAATAAATGTACTGACCTCATCTCAGCAGCATGGAATATTTTGTTCCTCCCGGGCTCCTGCTGGATGATATTAGCACCCCACCCTGAGACAGCTGCCTGCAGCTCCCGAACACTGAGGACTTGTGTGAGAGTAACAGATCCTGTGATAGGAGGCTGGCATTGGCAGAGACAGGACTCGGCTAGAGTGGCTTAGACTTGTCTCCTCCATCTGTGCAGTCCACACTGGGCTACTCCTTCAAGACGGCACACATAGATATTCATAAGCCACTGGCATGGGCCTATATTGAGGGAGGGCCCTGGAGCTGCAGCTCCAATAGCGCCTATGTTAACCGGCCCTGTCCATACCAATGCCCAAAAATGCTAATTTAGGGTCCGGGGTAGTGCATATGCCAGTAATGTTGGTAGCTATGTCAAAGATTTTCTTCCAGAAATCAGTGATTGCTGGGCAGTACCACCATATATGTAATAGAGAGTCGGTCATTCCACATTGTCTCCAACATAGTGGTGATTGATCCGGGAAGATACTAGCAAGTTTGTCAGTAATGTAGGAGCTTTTGTAGGGCTTCCCAGTGGGTCACGCAGTGGGAGTACTTTAGAGATAGAGATACAATTAGAGTACAGTAGGTAGAGGATAGAGTACCATTGTGTTTGTGAGGCTGAGAATTGTAAAGAGAGTTCCCATGAAGACGTAGCAGTAGTTTTCCCTGTAGAGGATGGTTTAGAAAGTAAAGAATATATGGCTGAGATTCCTTTCTGGCATGCTTTGGAGGCATCAAAAATGCCCAGAATATCGTCCATAAGAGTCCCCTCTTGAAACTTTAGATGTTGTAGGGCGTGTTGTACTTGAAGGTATTTGTAGAAGGAGGATTTCGGGAGAGAGTAGGTATCAGCAAGATCTTGAAATGAGCGAAGATACGTTTCTGAGAATAGCTGATTAAGTGAGGATATGCCGGCAGTTCCCCATTGTTGTAGGGAGATGTCAGAAATCATGGGTTCCAGTGAGCGCAATGGTATTTTGTGACGAGTTGTCAAAGAGATTTGTTTGTAAGAGCGGTCCATACTCTACAGGCAGCTGTGACGGTATCCAGGTAATGTTTTTTAGGCAGAGGGGTGAGTGTTATTGCAGCCAAGACATGTTTCAGCTTGCCACCCATTGCCGTAGACTCGATTTGTTTCCATGAAAAGTGTTGTGAAGGAGACCACCATTATTTCAGTTGTGATATGGAAGCTTTGTAATATAAGGTAATGTTAGGAGCTCCTAAGCCAGCATATTTGGGGGACGTAGGAGGATAGAACATTTTATGCGTGGACGTTTGGCATTCCAGAGTTCAGTAATTTATTCATAAACGATCTAGAGGATGGGATGACCAGCACAATCTCAGTATTTGCCGACGATACTAAGCTATGCAGGGCAATATCTTCTTCATAGGATGTGGAAACCTTACAAGCCATCATCCTATAATACTTTGGTGACTCACATTGCTGCTGAGTGCCAGCATTGGGCCCACTTTGCTGCTGAGTGCCAGCATTGGGCCCTCATAGGGCCCCCTTGACTTGGGGTGCCACTTCAAGCCATCATCCTATAATACTTTGGTGACTCACATTGCTGCTGAGTGCCACCATTGGGCCCACTTTGCTGCTGAGTGATGACTTTGAGCCCCCATAGAGACCCTTGACTTTGGGCGCCACTTCAAGTCATCATCCTATAATACGTTGGTGACTCACATTGCTGCTGAGTGCCAGCATTTGGCCCACTTTGCTGCTGAGTGATGACTTTGAGCCCCCATAGAGACCCTTAACTTGGGGTGCCACTTCCACCCATCATCCTATAATATTTTGGTGACTCATATTTCTGCTAAGTGCCAGCGTTGGGCCCACTTTGCTGCTGAGTGCCGGCATTTAGAGAGTCCGTCCCAGCTCTATGTACACACATGAAAAGAGGGAGGATGGAATGTCGCACTCCAAGGAAACAGTCCAGGTGTAAAAAAGAGTGAAAGCAGCTTCAGCCCGACCCCCTCCAGGCCATGCCCCTGACTTGTTTCTCCTGACCAAAGGGCTTATTCATAGGGCCCTATGACTAAGCCCTGTCTGTGAGGCAAAACGTGTAGATGACATGGCCTGGGAGAAGTCAGGCTGAAGTTGCTTTCACTCATCTTTACACCTGGAGTGCGGTGTTCCATCCTCCCTCTTTTCACTTTTAGAAAATTACTGGTGGTCAAATAGAATTCATTTTTTTTTTTTTTGCATTGGTACATGTTCCTTAGGGCAGTGCCCACCTCCAATGCTATTTTTTTGATACCCAATTGTCTATTATCCCTGCAAATGGGCATTTTTAATTTGACAGATTCAGCTCCCGTTAATTTCAATGGGACTGAGCTTTGGCATTCAAACCTCTTTGAAGTTCCCTGAACAAAGTTCAAGCCAGACCCAGCATACTTCAGCTCACGCCTAGTCCTTACACATGCCTCAGATTGTTGGTACTGATAATATCTGAGAATAAGTCGGGGTGTAGACAAACTGCAATAACAATTTTTGCTACCAATGAACAGAGAAAAACAAAGACTGGGGCATCTCCATTAATCAAGAAGCTCAAGTCAAGTCATCTCGATATTAAGGTTCTCCTTACTCTTGACATTTTCAAGGCTATCGGTCTATCTTACGCCTTACCCCTGACGAAACTTGGAAAGAAACACAATTGAAAATTCTCCACCGAGCTCACATCCCGTTTTTGTCGGACAAGGCCAATCCCACCTCTAGTAGGTGCCCCCTATGCAAAGAGGATAGACCTTCCTTGAAACACGAATTTTGGTCATGTTCCTTTATCTCATTCTTTTGGGATCAGGTTTTATCCTTCATTCAGGACGTCACACTTCTACAGCTTCCAAAGGACCCTATGCTCCTAATTTTTGGACACTGGGACAACCGCTTACAAATTTGGTCAGGCTCTCCCTCCTCCTTCCCTCGCACTTGGATCCTTACCTGCTTGTTGGTCACTAGGAGGGTCATCCTGACACAATGGATTTCCACGTCGAGCCCCACAGTCACTCAAGTACACAAAGAGCTTACACTCCTCCTACGTAAGGATTGCCTTAACACGGACTTCAATTCCCTGTCTTCTAGACGTCGCTATTGCAACAAATGGAAGAACTATCCGTCGCTACCTTCAGGGGATTTGGACTTGTTGTCTGCCTATACTTCCTTTTCCTATGTTGATCCATCCACAATTACTACCCCTTGAACTTATCCTCATTGAGAGGTCTTTGAGTTTTGTCCTCCTCCCCCCCCCCTTCCCCTTATGCTTCTGTGACAGGAGTCACTTTGGGCATGGGGGTTGTGGACCCCAAATTCCTTTAAAGAGGTTGGGAGGCACCATGTCCAGCCTTGTGTGGCTTTCTTATGTTTAAGTCACCCTGCATCTTTTATGGATGCAGGGTGACCGGGAGGGTGGTGTACACTGAGAATATGGTTTGGACTATTTCAAATGGGACAGTATATGCATTACCAATATCTCTCAGGAAATATGGAGATCTATCTTATTCCTATACACAGGAAGTGCAACTCCTAATTTGGGCGTCCAGGAACTAGGAGAGACACCGTGTCTGCTAATCAATGTGTATTAGCTGCAGAGAGAGAGGGGGGGGGGGGATTGTTTCCAGCAGCCCCTCCTAAAGAATGTCTACTGATTAACTAAGTGCTTTTGTCTAAAATAGGACAGTATGTTAATTGGGTCTGAGACTATTGATAAGTATGTTAATGAGCTCACCTGGCTGTCTACTAAGGGAGATAATTACACAGTTATTGTTCATGTGGTATTCTCAAAGTGTATATAAATGCTGTGTTTCTTTCAATAAAGAGGAAGAGAGTTACTCTTGATCGAACCTCACTACAGAGCCTTGTCTCGTACTTGGGGGGGGGGGGGGGGATTATTGATGGGCTTCATGTATGGCGGATTGGAGTGGTCGATAGCTGTCCTGGTGTTCGGGAGCGGATTATCCTAGACGACTGTAACCCCTTTCATACTTGGGGTGTCGTTACAACTTCCCTTTGGTAGTGGAGAACGTTGAGTCTCCGGCCATGCGACTCCTGTTGATAGTCACGTCACCCGTTGGTGTCGTTTGGTAATTAATCCCCTACCATCCTGTTGCCTTGTTGCTCTTGTTACATGATAACCCTTATATTTGTAAAATGATCATTCTGTCTGTTTTCTTGATTGTGTTCTGGTTATAATTTTCATTAACATTTTATTAAAAAAAAACAAGGTTCTCCTTGGTTCTAAAACTGGTCAGGACCTGTCTTGTACTTACTGTATTCTTGACAAAGAAGACGAATGTATAGGCCCAAAGATCTGTCAGAGAGTACGAATCTCCAAGAAACTTCTCTTTTATCTTCTTCCATGGCTTTGTCCATTCCCGTTCATTCTCTGATTTGATTCGTTCACATATCTCATACTCCACATGTTCCATGTTTGAGAAGTCCGACCAGTTACCATAAGAATACAGAGATGACATACACCTGGATGGTAAAATAGTAAAATTGAATACTTGGTATGTAAATTAATAATTCAGCATGCATTGTCTGGCTTCAAATTGTTCTTCATTTGTTGTATAACCAATTGAGGTCCATAGGTCTTCCCAGACTTCAAGTGGTTGAAGGAATCTCATGGCTGCCATGTGCTTGGGGTCATTTTTTTTCAGTCGGCGATCAGCTGTTTAGCAAAAGTGATCCAGACGGCTCTACATCCTCCACTAGTCAGAAGAGCATCCCCCCCCATTCACATCCAACCCCCTATGGTGGTTTACCAGCTCTCCCATTCCTCCAGGGAGCCCAAGAGCACTGAAAATGTCCCATCCATTAAGCAAAAGGATATGGAGGAACATCCATTCCATGATCTCCCCTGCAAGTAATCAACCTGGAAGTGGTAATAATTTCATCACTTCGGTGTCAGAGCTGTGATTCCCCTGGATACTGTAGCTAGGGAAGTAGGTAATAAAGAACGATCTGTGCTTGATTAGCTGCAGCAATGGCAGGAGGAACACTGGGGGTGTAGTAGACCCCTAATGTCTCCATAAAGCCCCATTGTGATAGCAATACAGATGAATTCTAACAAAAAATAAATCAATAAATAATAAAATGTAAAAAGTGTAAAATTGTTTAAATGGTTAATAAATAAATACAAATAATTTTACATTTTTTAATTTTAAAACATTTAAAAAAAAATTGTAATTTTAATTTTAAAAAAGGTGATCGGTGTCCTGGTGTTTTTTTTTTGATCTGTGTAGTGGGTGGGGGGAGGTGACTGGTGTCCCAGTTTTTTTTTTTTTATTGATCTGTGTAGTGGGTGGGGGGAGGTGATCAGTGTCCCGGTGTATTTATTGATCTGTGTAGTGGCTGGGGGGGAGGTGATCAGTGTCCCGGTGTATTTATTGATCTGTGTAGTGGGTGGGGGGGAGGTGATCAGTGTCCCAGTTTTTTTTTTTATTGATCTGTGTAGTGGGTGGGGGGGAGGTGATCAGTGTCCCGGTGTATTTATTGATCTGTGTAGTGGGTGGAGGGAGGTGATCAGTGTCCCGGTGTATTTATTGATCTGTGTAGTGGGTGGGGGGAGGTGATCAGTGTCCCGGTGTATTTATTGATCTGTGTAGTGGGTGGGGGGAGGTGATCAGTGTCCCGGTGTATTTATTGATCTGTGTAGTGGGTGGGGGGAGGTGATCAGTGTCCCGGTGTATTTATTGATCTGTGTAGTGGGTGGGGGGAGTTGATCAGTGTCCCGGTGTATTTATTGATCTGTGTAGTGGGTGGGGGGAGGTGATCAGTGTCCCGGTGTATTTATTGATCTGTGTAGTGGGTGGAGGGAGGTGATCAGTGTCCCGGTGTATTTATTGATCTGTGTAGTGGGTGGGGGGAGGTGATCAGTGTCCCGGTGTATTTATTGATCTGTGTAGTGGGTGGGGGGAGGTGATCAGTGTCCCGGTGTATTTATTGATCTGTGTAGTGGGTGGGGGGAGGTGATCAGTGTCCCGGTGTATTTATTGATCTGTGTAGTGGGTGGAGGGAGGTGATCAGTGTCCCGGTGTATTTATTGATCTGTGTAGTGGGTGGGGGGAGGTGATCAGTGTCCCGGTGTATTTATTGATCTGTGTAGTGGGTGGTGGGGAGGTGATCGGTGTTCTGGTGTATTTATTGATCTGTGTAGTGGGCAGGGGGTGGGAGGTGATCAGTGTCCCGGTGTATTTATTGATCTGTGTAGTGGGTGGGGGGAGGTGATCAGTGTCCCGGTATATTTATTGATCTGTGTAGTGGGGGGAGGGAGGTGATCAGTGTCCCGGTGTATTTATTGATCTGTGTAGTGGGTGGAGGGAGGTGATCAGTGTCCCGGTGTATTTATTGATCTGTGTAGTGGGTGGGGGGGGGTGTGATCAGTGTCTCGGTGTATTTATTGATCTGTGTAGTGGGTGGGGGGAGGTGATCAGTGTCCCGGTATATTTATTGATCTGTGTAGTGGGGGGAGGGAGGTGATCAGTGTCCCGGTGTATTTATTGATCTGTGTAGTGGGTGGAGGGAGGTGATCAGTGTCCTGGTGTATTTATTGATCTGTGTAGTGGGTGGGGGGAGGTGATCAGTGTCCCGGTGTATTTATTGATCTGTGTAGTGGGTGGTGGGGAGGTGATCGGTGTTCTGGTGTATTTATTGATCTGTGTAGTGGGCAGGGGGTGGGAGGTGATCAGTGTCCCGGTGTATTTATTGATCTGTGTAGTGAGTGGGGGGAAGGTGATCAGTGTCCTGGTGTATTTATTGATCTGTGGAGTGGGTGGGGGGAGGTGATCAGTGTCCCGATGTATTTATTGATCTGTGTAGTGGATGTGTCCCTGGGGGGGGGAGGGGGTGTGGTGACCAGCGTCTTGGTGTTTTTTTTAATCTGTGTAGTGGGCCGGGGGGGGGGGGGGGACGGGACATGTGTCCTGGTGTTTTTATTGATCTGTGTAGTTTAGGGGAGGTGACCGGTGTCTCAGTGTTTTTATTGATCTGTGTAGTGGGTGGGGGGAGATGATCGCGGTCTCCCAGTGTTTTTATTGATCTATATAGTGTGTCAGGGGAGGTCACAGTTTTTTTTTATTGATCTGTGTAGTGGGTGGGAGGGAGGTGATCAGTGTTCGGATGTATTTATTCATTTGTGTAGTGGCGGGGGGGGGGGGGGACCAGTGTATCGGTGTATTTATTGATCTGTGTAGTGGGTGGGGGGAAGGTGATCAGTGTCCCAATATATTTTTTGAATTGTGTAGTGGGTGTGTGTGTGGGGGTGAACGTTGTCCCAATGTTTTTATTGATCTGTGTAGTGGTGGGGAGGTGACCAGTGTCTCTGTGTTTTTATTGATCTGCGTAGCGGCTGGTTGGTCCTGTTTTTTTATTG
The DNA here is from genome assembly GCF_965119305.1 of Pelophylax lessonae. Lineage (NCBI taxonomy): Eukaryota > Metazoa > Chordata > Amphibia > Anura > Ranidae > Pelophylax > Pelophylax lessonae. The sequence goes on from NC_138768.1 coordinate 883,106,386, forward strand.
ATCTGTGTAGTGGGTGGGGAGAGGTGATCAGTGTACCAGTGTATTTATTGATTTGTGTAGTGGGGGGGGGGGTGATCAGTGTATTGGTGTATTTATTGATTTGTCTAGTGGATGGGGGGGGGTGACCCGTGTATCGGTGTATTTATTGGTCTGTGTAGTGGGTGATGGGTGACCGGTGTACCAGTGTATTTATTAATCTAAATAAATGACATATTGATTAGCCCCTTCCCCCACTCTCCATCCTGAAACATCCCCTGCAGCAGCCGGGGAGGAGAGGAGAGGAAAGGAGGTGGGGAGGCGCAACACGGGGGAAAGCCGCGCCAGTAGTGGGAATCGGCACTGAGCAGAGTAATTAGGGTGTGCCCAGGCACACCTGACACACCCCCTGTGTTGTTAGCTGTGGTCTCTGCTTGCTCTGCATTCAGGGGACACACAGTGTCCAGGCTGAGCACTAAAGGGAAACAGGCTCACTGCAGCTGATATTACAGAATGTTATAGAACATCCCACGATGACACAGGCAAAGTTAGTCAGCACCCGGCCCCACACAGATGTGCGCAATTTTGACTTTTTACATGTTTGGTATCTGTTTACTCGCAGCAACCTCATCTTTTTTCTATTTTAGCAAAAAGTTGTGTATTTTATTGTGTTTACATCAAAATTTAATTTTAGTGTAAACATGCTTTTGATAAACAGCTGCACAACTATTGCTTGACATAAAAAACTTGCAACAGCCATCATTATTTTTTTAGGGCGTATGATTTCAGAAAAGAAAAAAAAAAGTTTAAAGTAATTAAAAAAAAAAGGTTTAAAGTAATTTTTCGAAAAAAAAAAAAAAATGCTGATTTTACCATGTGTGAATTTTCTTTTTGTTTTTATTTTATTTCCTGGGGGCAAAGTGGCTAAAAAACAACAATGGCTGATAGATTATGCAGATAACAATTGCTATGTACATACCATGTGGATCCAGATATCCCAGCAATGAATGTAACGGCACCTAAAAGGTTGAGTTCAGCCAGTTTAGTAATCGTACCCAGAAAACCAATCATGGCACGGACTCCGCCTCCAGATCCCAGGACCGCGATTACAGGGGGGTCGCAATTCTTCAGAAAAAAAAAATGATGGTTATCACTGTTAAAGTTCTAGTACAGGCAAATTATGTATTGGACATCAGTAAGAGATAAATAAAACACAGCATCATGGAGGGCTTACCAAACTGAATAGTATGGAGTAAGTCAACATCTGTACGGAATTATTTAATAAAACGAGGCTAAAGGGAAAGCTTGCTTATATATATATATATATATATATATATATATATATATATATATATATATATATATATATATTGTAAGGGATTAGCTCGGTGGTAGGCGTGGATGACCCCTTTGGGGGTGCGTTTTCACAGAGAGATAGCCGATTAGAGGTTGAAAACAAGACTGATTTATTCATGCAATTTACTTAACACAATTGCAAGCATCAAAACAGCCAAAATAAAATAAAAGACAAAATAAATCCTTGCCTCTGTGGGCGGCTACCTTCTCACGCTGGAACCTACCTAAGAAGTCTTCCCAACCTACTGTTGGGCCGACACTGCTGATCCTACAGCAGACACTCAAATGTCCATTTGTTTGCTTTTCACACAGCACAAACATTGTCCATGGAACATGTCCCTTTGTTTCTTTCACATCAACACATGTTCATTTATAACAGGATCCTTTACTCTTCAGCTTCTTCACATTGAACACAGTTCATTTAACAGGTCCCTTTACTCTTCACACTCTTCACATGGAACACTTTGTCTTCTCACCTTTGAGACGTCTTCACTCGTGGTTACCCTCCTTAGCTTCACATCGCTGTAGGGGGTCTTCTCCCATGCTCACCAGCTTGTCGGGAGGCACACATCCGACTGTCCCCCTCTCCCAGCCTACACGGCGACAGGAGGCAGCAGTCCTTCTCCCATGCCCACCAGCTTCGGGAGGTACACGTATGTCTGTCCTCCTCTCCCAGCCTACACGGCGACAGGAGGCAGCACTCAATAGATTTTCTCTGGACAAATTATAGAGGCCTTGATCTCCTCATTCTGAACAGCTGAAGGCCTTTCAACTTCCTGCTGGCTAGCTCTGTAGCCAACACCCTAAATTAATTAATGGACTTTCTAAGTCAGCTGGAAATGTATCTCCTTCCTGTGACTACATTCCCAGATTTAGCTGACTTCCTGTTACATACCCCCCCCTCTTGTTTCAACCCTAGGGTTGGGACACAGATTTCCAGGCACGCCTGTGTCAAGCACTGCTGACTCACTGATAAGCCTCCTATTATCCTCAAGCTTCCGGATGAAACTGTTTTGTCATCTTCATTGACGGATTTCTCATAAATGCCACACAGTTTGTCTCTCATCTCATATACACATTCTTCAACTGCATTTTTGGCATCATTTTGCTCCTTCTCGTTTCTGTCATCTTCATTGACAGCTTTCTCATAAATGTCAGACAGCTTGTCCCTCATAACCGTCTGTCCAATCCACCATGGAGGACCGTGATCCATAGGCAACTCAATTGGGCTAGTCTTAATGTCTTCAACATTCTTAAGACGCCTCTCTCTGCAATCCATAAATGTTTTCCACAAAACTTTGAGAACCTTTGCTTCACTAAGCTTTGTTCCAAGTAGGGACTCTTGACATCCCTCTGTGACTTGAGTTGCCTCTCCATACATCTGTACACAATCATTGACTTTTTGTTGTAAAAGGGAATGATCTTCCTTCTTGAGCTTTGCTTGCTCTAAGATGCTGTGCAGAGGATTTTCCAATTGAGACAACAGGCTGTCACACATTTCTTCAAAGTGACCCCTGTTCCTTTTCCCAGAGATATCAATATCATTCAAACATTTCATATTCATAGGCAGATCTGAAGCATTTGCACTCATCAACTTCTTAAACTTTTCGCCCTCCTGAGCGAGTCGCAGTAAAGGCCTACTATTTGATTTGATATTCAGTTTATATTTCTTGCCAAACTCTTCACAGAAGAAGCCAACCAGAACATCATCAACTTTCCTTCCACCAACATAGGGGTCAAAGGCAACAACACAGTTGAACCCAGCGATCTGGGTGGTATCCATTATAGACCTCCTCTCTGCATCAGTGAAGAAGCATGGAACTGCAACACATTCTTTTACAGGTTTCTTCAATGCACTTTTTGCTGAACTATTTGACCGCTCAAGGTCACCTAGTTCCTTTTCTCTATCTGAATTCCACATGGAATGCATCTCAAGATCACGATCAAACTTCTGCCACCCGTCTTTTACCAGTTTCATTTTAGAAATATTCTCTGAAAGGCACTTGAAATTCATTTGCTTCACGTTTTCACCAACAGCCTTAGTTTTCTCCACTAGGTGGCGTTTGCTTTTTCCTCCCAGATTTATATCACTTGCTTTAGTTTTCTCCGCTTTAGTTTTCTCCACTAGGTTTTCAGCCTGAACTGAGAAATCATCACATTTCTTACACAACTCCTTTATTTGCTGAAGTTCTACTGATACATTTTCCAATGCTTGAAGTTTTTGAAGGAACGGTTTATTCCAAAGGGGTGATTCAAGCCACGTGTCATCACATTTCTGAGGCTCACTCAGGACAGACCCCAAAACACTGATCCTTTTAAAAACTGCATCAGGCACACTATCCCCTCTTTGGGACAGATCCTCTGTTGCCTGGAATTCCTCTTCCAGTTCCTGCAACGGAATCTTCATCTCTTCTACTTGCTGTTCTAAGGCTCGTTTAGACTTTTCTAGCTCCTGAACGCTTTTCACAACATCATCCTTGGAGCTGACCAATTCTTCCATTTCTGTACGCAGCTGTTTGTTAACACTTTCTAGTTCAGCCTTACACTCTAGAACTTCCTCCAAAGAGCGAGCCAAGAACAGGGCTTTGCTCTCGTTATCACGCGCCTCCGTTTTTGCACGGTCGCGTTCTTCTGCATATTTTGCAGACACAGTCTTCTCTTCACCAAGCATCTGATCAAACTTCTTTTTCACATCTTCAACACTCTGTAATGAACCAACGCTTTCTTCCATGCGTTTTTTCATATCCGCTATCTGAGCTTGCAATGTTGCGACTTGCTCTGATAGGTTTTTCTTTGCTTCCGCCTCCTCTTTTAATTGTTCCAGGAAGCCATTTTTCTCATCTTCCATTTGTTTGAGCTTTGTGCTAAAACTCAGCCTTTGACACCTCTCTTCCTGTAAGAGTTCCTGCGTGTCTTGCAGCTGCGATTCCAAGATAGAAAAATCTTCCGCAATTTCTCTAGATTTGCGGTCTGCTTGAGAAAGCTGATTTGTAACATTGTCCAACTCAACCTGCAGTCGGTTTGCCTTCTCTGACAGCTTAGCACACAATCGGTCACCTTCTGACACCTTGACTTGCGATTCCAGAAGCTGTGCCTCTACTTTTTCCCTCTTATGTTCACAATCTCCTTTTCCCTGCATAAGAGCCTTCACCTCATTGGCTAGCATCTGGGAATAAGAATGTAATTCTGCCACACAGGCTTCTTTCTCCTTTAACTGCTGCTGGACACGTTGGGCTTCCCCTTTCCAACTTTCACAGTCCGCACGCCATTCATTTACCACATTGCTCAAAGTAGTGAGCTCATACACAGTACTCAGTAATTTAGCCTCTCTTTCACTTTTCTCTTTGTCGCTGAGAGACAATGTCGCTTTCAGAGCAACATTCTGTTCCTGCGACTCCTGCAGGTCTATTTTTGTAGCTCCCAAAGACTGAAGACTTTTTTCCAGCTGATTACGCAACTCCAACATATCAGCCATACTTTGCTTCTGCAAAGTCTGAATTTCACTTTCCTTTTCCATGAGGATGGTATCTTTCTCCATTATAGTCTCTCTGCGTTTTTGCAACTCGACCAAAAGAAGAGCAGTGGATTCTTCCCACTGTAACACATGAGACTTGAGTAGTTCATTCATTTCCTGCAAGTTTCTATGCTCCATTTTAAGCAATTCCAAGGCTTGTTCCTTTTCTTCCATTTTCCGTTGCAAGGCATCCAACTCAGCCCTGCACACATACTCGGTTTCTTCCAAACCGATGGCCTCCATTGGCTGCTGGCGTCTCTGTTTCCAGCCTGCCATGCTCTCTTGATGAGCCTTTTGTTGAGCTGCAAAGCTCCGTTGTTTCAGCATCTCCCCCATTTTGGGTTTACTTTTCATCTGAGAACCCTGCGTCTCCAAAGCAGTTTCATTTGCCCCAGTGTTGCTAGGGACAACAACTTTTCTCTTTAGCCGATTCCGTTCAGGCATGGATGGGGCTGGTTCAGACGGCAACATCCCCTCCATCCATAGAATTCGGTCTCTCATTTCATCTATCTTTGCATTTTTCAGGCGTTTGATCGCCCCATCTTCAATAACTCCACAAACAAATTTTTCACAGTCCAGCAAAAAATTTTCAGACCACTGTCTCTTTAACACATGTAGTTGTTCTCTCTCTTGCAAGATCTCTTTTCCTGCACACACAGTTTGTGCAGTCACTTGCACCAGACACAACAAAGTTCATCAAATAATTTTGAGACCCCTGTCTCTTTAAAACACTTTTTTTTTTTTTTTTCTGTCAGGATCTTCTCTCCTGCACACATAGATTGTGCAATCTCATGCACCAGATAAAGTTCATCAAACATTTGCACTTCCTTGCAGGGATCTCTGCTTATGCCCACTGCATACCTCCACCATATGTAAGGGATTAGCTCGGTGGTAGGCGTGGATGACCCCTTTGGGGGTGCGTTTTCACAGAGAGATAGCCGATTAGAGGTTGAAAACAAGACTGATTTATTCATGCAATTTACTTAACACAATTGCAAGCATCAAAACAGCCAAAATAAAATAAAAGACAAAATAAATCCTTGCCTCTGTGGGCGGCTACCTTCTCACGCTGGAACCTACCTAAGAAGTCTTCCCAACCTACTGTTGGGCCGACACTGCTGATCCTACAGCAGACACTCAAATGTCCATTTGTTTGCTTTTCACACAGCACAAACATTGTCCATGGAACATGTCCCTTTGTTTCTTTCACATCAACACATGTTCATTTATAACAGGATCCTTTACTCTTCAGCTTCTTCACATTGAACACAGTTCATTTAACAGGTCCCTTTACTCTTCACACTCTTCACATGGAACACTTTGTCTTCTCACCTTTGAGACGTCTTCACTCGTGGTTACCCTCCTTAGCTTCACATCGCTGTAGGGGGTCTTCTCCCATGCTCACCAGCTTGTCGGGAGGCACACATCCGACTGTCCCCCTCTCCCAGCCTACACGGCGACAGGAGGCAGCAGTCCTTCTCCCATGCCCACCAGCTTCGGGAGGTACACGTATGTCTGTCCTCCTCTCCCAGCCTACACGGCGACAGGAGGCAGCACTCAATAGATTTTCTCTGGACAAATTATAGAGGCCTTGATCTCCTCATTCTGAACAGCTGAAGGCCTTTCAACTTCCTGCTGGCTAGCTCTGTAGCCAACACCCTAAATTAATTAATGGACTTTCTAAGTCAGCTGGAAATGTATCTCCTTCCTGTGACTACATTCCCAGATTTAGCTGACTTCCTGTTACAATATATATATATATATATATATACAGTATCTCACAAAAGTTAGTACACCCCTCACATTTTTGTAAATATTTTATTGTATCTTTTCATGTGACAACACTGAAGAAATGACACTTTGCTACAATGTAAAGTAGTGAGTGTACAGCTTGTATAACAGTGTAAATTTGCTGTCCCCTCAAAATAACTCAACACCCAGACATTAATGTCTAAACCACTGGCAACAAAAGTGACAATGTCCAAATTGGGCCCAATTAGCCATTTTCCCTCCCCGGTGTCATGTGACTCGTTAGTGTTACAAGGTCTCAGGTGTGAATGGGTAGCAGGTGTGTTAAATTTGGTGTTATCGCTCTCACTCTCTCATACTGGTCACTGGAAGTTCAACATGGCACCTCATGGCAAAGAACTCTCTGAGGATCTGAAAAAAAGAATTGTTGGTCTACAAAAAGATGGCCTGGGCTATAAGATTATTGCCAAGACCCTGAAACTGAGCTGCAGCACAGTGGCAAAGACCATACAGTGGTTTAACAGGGCAGGTTCCACCCAGAATGGCCTTGCCATGTTTGACCAAAGAAGCTGAATGCACGTCCTCAGCATCATATCCAGAGGTTGTCTTTGGGAAATAGACGTATGAGTGCTGCCAGCATTGCTGCAGAGGTTGAAGGAGTGGGGGATCAGCCAGTCAGTGCTCAGACCATACGCCACACACTGCATCAAATTGGTCTGCATGGCTGTCATCCCAGAAGGAAGCCTCTTGAAAAGATGATGCACAAGAAAGCCCACAAACACTTTGCTGAAGACAAGCAGACTAAGGACATGGATTACTGGAACCATCTCCTGTGCTCTGATGAGACCAAGATAAACTTATTTGGTTCAGATGATGTCAAGCGTGTGTGGGGGCAACAAGGTGAGGAGTACAAAGACAAGTGTGTCTTGCCTACAGTCAAGCATGGTGGTGGGAGTGTCATGGTCTGGGGCTGCATGAGTGCTGCCGGCACTGGGGAGCTACAGTTCATTGAGGGAACCATGAATGCCAACATGTACTGTGACATACTGAAGCAGAGCATGATCCCCTCCCTTCAGAGACTGGGCCGCAGGGCAGTATTCCAACATGATAATGACCCCAAACACACCTCCAAGATGGACACTGTCTTGTTAAAGAAGCTGAGGGTAAAGGTGAGGGACTGGCCAAGCATGTCTCCAGAGCTAAACCCTACTGAGCATCTGTGGGGCCTTCTCAAACGGAAGGTGGAGGAGTGCAAGGTCTCTAACATCCACCAGCTCCATGATGTCGTCATGGAGGAGTGGAAGAGGACTCCAGTGGCAACCTGTGAAGCTCCGGTGAACTCCATGCCCAAGAGAGTTAAGGCAGTGCTGGAAAACAATGGTGGCCACACAAAATATTGACACTTTGGGCCCAATTTGGACATTTTCACTTAGGGGTGTACTCACTTTTGTTGCCAGTGGTTTAGACATTTATGGCTGTGTATTGAGTTATTTTGAGGGGGACAGCAAATTTACACTGTTATACAAGCTGTACACTCACTACTTTACATTGTAGCAAAGTGTCATTTCTTCAGTGTTGTCACATAAAAAGATATAATAAAATATTTACAAAAAATGTGAGGGGTTTACTTACTTTTGTGAGATACTGTAGGCCACTTGGTCAATACACAGCTCTTGGTTGTTCAACATCAAGTCAACATCATCAAGACAAATGACAAAAACCTTTACCTCTCTAACATTCATGCCTAAGGACGAAAGTGTCTCAGTTACTTTTCTCTTCCTTGCCTTGACAGATACAGCTTCGCCTGCTGACCTGTTAAGTAGAAAAAAGTGAAAGAATATTACAAACAAAATACAGAGCCCAGGCCTTTTCCTTCTGGATAGAGCAGAAAGTCATTAAAACTCCAGTTAGTAATTTAATAAAAATCTCTCCAAAGTGGAAAACATTCTCTTCTGAACAAGTGTCTCCATTAGAGCAGCTATTTTCAACCAGGGCTCTAAGGAATCTTAGATTTAACCTCTTATTTAATGGTGCTTGCCTAGTTGCAGGACCAACTCTACTTGGCAAAGCCAGGTATCAGGAAGGGCATGCCAGCAGACAAGTTGGCCCCTCTGGGGTGGACTTATGTGTATCTTCACTAATGCACATTCCTTCTTGTGGACTTAAGAAATGGGGCACATGCTAATGCACATACTTGTGTCCATGGGCATACATCGGTGTGTTCACGTGCAATCGTGACAGAGGGTGACACAAATTGTCTAATTAAACTGAGCTTCTGCTCAGGGTCAGTGCTGCATTGTCTTCAGCCTTCCATGTGACCTGAGATCCTTTGTTCCGGTATCCTCACTTTATTTGTTGCTGACCTGGTTAGTCCTGGCTACTCCCTGAATTCTGTCTGTACTGACCTCGACTTGTCATCTGACTCTGTACTGACCTCGGCTTGTCATCTGACCACCGCTTCTGCCTACTCCATTTGCTACTGCTTCACTACACTGAGCCGCTCCTGACCCACCTTGTACCTTGACCACACTCTTACCTGTGTCTCTGTACCTGATTTGTCCTACTAGTGTCTGACCTGGTCTGCCTGACTCTGCTCTTCCTCCTGCTGGCATCTATCTGCCATACAGCTGTGCCTGCTTGTCTACTGTCTGCTGCCAGTATATGCCTCCCCTGCCTGCTGTCACCAACAGTACCAGTCTGCTTCAGTCTGCTGACCACCAACTGCCATCCAGCTTGCCTGCTTCACTGAAGACCACTGATGACTACCCCTGCCTGGCTTGGACACCTGCTCTTCTGCTAGAAAAACCTACAGTCACTCATGCCACTCTGCATTCCTGCTCCTCCTGTTTACACTATCAGGGGCCCAAGTCAGAGGTGTAAGAGAGGCCTTCCTCATCATATCAGGCTGTGCTATCAGGTACATGATACCAGCCGTGTGACACTAGGGGTGGGCCGACAGTTCAAATGTAGGCTTAGACCGAGCTTTGGTTGTTAGAGCATTTGGACAAGCGCCTGAACTACTACTTGCTCATCAGGAGCCGTGCATCATATATAGAAGCCTGTAGGCAGGAGCAGATAGTCCGCCACTGCATAGTTCTGTTCCAGAATAATGTCTGGTCACAGAAAGTGGTTTCATCAGGTGCTCGGCCCTCCTGTTGTGATGTCATGGGGGAGTCAGGGCCCAGTTATATGCTATGTTGGGAGGAGCCCTGGTGCAAATAGGGCATGGGAGCTGCACACCCCACATCTTGCAGATGTAGTCAACAAGTGGAAGCCCCGGACAGGGCTGGAGGCTTGGGACAAGTTACCTACACCCAGGGCCGGTGCAAGACTACTTTGCGCCCTAGGCAAGACCAGCTACTTGCGTCTCCTCTCCCCAAAAAATAATAGAGGCTGCAAATTAGCTTGTGCAGGGATGCTTTCAGACCTCCTTGTCAATGTTATTTCCATGTGGAGACTGACTGGGGAGCTGGAAGGAATTGATGTTGCACACAGCGTGGCTTGAGCGGCACCTTATTGGCTGGATACCTCTTCTTCACTTCTTCACAAATTGGCTGAAGTCTGCAGGAGATGACTTTGTCTCCAGATAACATCATCCAATCCTGATCCCTCTTCATCAGAGTTTACTCCTTTTATTAGGGTCCCCAAAGTCCCCCCCCCCTTACATCATGGTCCCCAAACTCCCCTCTCCTTTCATCCATGTCCCCAGAGTCATCTCCCTTACATCAGGGTCCCAAGAGTTGCCTCTCTTTAAATCAGTGTCCCCAGAGTTCCCCCCTTACATCAGGGTCACAGGAGTCCTCCCTCCTTAAATCAGGGACCCAAGAATTCCCCCTTATCAGAGTCCCTCTTTCTTTAGGACCCCCAAAGTCACCCTTCCCTTACATCAGGGTCCCTGGAGCCCCCTTACATCAGGGTCCCTGGAGCCCCCTTACATCAGGGTCCATAAAGTGACCTTACATCAGGGTCCCCAAAACTCCCTTACATCATGGTCCCTAGAGCTCATTCCCTTTCAAAAAGGTCCTCAAAGGTAGAAGGGAAGAACATACTCATACTCATACTCTTTTCTGACTGTTTTTCACTGTCGTATTCCATAGAATTGAGCGCTATTCAGCGCAAGATCATTTCATGAAAGGGTAAAGATAATACATATGGTATATTTATTAATTTACTATACCTATTAAATTTAAATCAGAATTGAGTTTGATTTCCCCTGTATGTTGTTTTATCAACATTTAGGCTTTCCTCATCTTAGCTGGTGTCTTCCCTCCTCTACGACTCACCACATGCACTGTGGGAGGTTTTTTTCTGGCTGTTCTTTCTGTGAGTTTTGTTCCATCTGTAGCCTTCCATTGACAGAAAGCACAATTCAGATTTTTTTCTGAGGTATACCTCTTTTATTCATGCACATTGTTGTATGCTATTTTTGAATTGTTAATTCCTGTATTTTGTATTGCTGTAATCTACAATATATATATATATATATATATACAAAAAATTCTTATATGTACTCTTTTCACCATATACAGAATATCACTTGTAAAAAGAGGTTCGTAAGTCTCCTGAAGAAGCTATAGTATCATGGCGAAACATGTTGAGCTGACACCACCACAAGTGTTTCTTTGAATTTGTTTTATTGGTTTTTAAATGTTTGTATATCGATCAAATAAAAAGTTTCATGTTTTTTATACATTGAGTTCTTCTCCATCAATTGGGTCTAAATAAATTCATATATTTTTTCTTGCACCTACAAAGTCCCAAATATCCCTATCGACACTTGTATACTTACCTTGAGGGGATGTGGTGCTGCTCTCCAGCAAAAGAAAACTTTAGAACTATTGTGCACGCGTGTTCGCCAATTTGCGCCGTCGCGCATTTGCATTAGCCTATTCCCTGTTCCTGCTCCATGGCACACAGTGATGTGTCGGATGCGTCCATTTCTTCTATTGGCATTATTGCCAGCTCTCATATGGCCATTTCCTTGAAAATGCTGTAGTACACGTGCAGTAACTCAGTTCAAAAGACTGCAGTAAACATTTATTAACGCACTTCAATATACTGCAGTACATGTGCAGTAACGCACTTCAATATACTGCAGTACATGTGCACTAACGCATTTCAATATACTGCAGTAAACATGCACTAACGCACCTCAATATACTGCAGTAACTGTGGAATAATGCACGTCAATATACCGCAGTAAGCGTGTACTAACGCACCTCAATATACTGCAGTACATGTGCAGTAACGCACGTCAATATACTGCAGTAAACATGTACTAACGCACATCAATATACTACAGTAAATGCGTACTAGCACACCTCAATATACTGCAGTACACGTGCAGTAATGTACATCAATACACTGCAGTAAACGTGCATTAACGCACTTCAATGTACTGCAATAAAGGTGACCTAAAACAGGTCAATATACTGCAGTAAACATGCACTAACACACTTCAATATACTGCAGTAAACGTGTACTAACACACTTCAATATACTGCAGTAAACGTGTACTAACACACTTCAATATACTGCAGTAAATGTGCACTATCGCACATCAATATACTGCAACAAACCTGCCCTGAAACATTAAAATAGAAATGAATGGTAGCACTAAACTCACACTGCACTATCACTATATTCATACTTCACTGACACTCTACACTCACAGTAGAATCACAATAGCACACTATAGCACACTAACTTTCTAGTAGCAAGTAGTTTCTGATTGTTTGGTCAGAGACATTCACACCAGTGTCCTGCTGGAGGTCATTTTGTAGGGCTCTGTCAGTCCTCATCCTGTTCCTCCTTGCAGAAAGGAGCAGATACCGGTCCTGCTTGATGGGTTAAGGACCTTCTATGGCCCTGTCCAGCTCTCCTAGAGTAACTGCCTGTCTCCTGGAATCTCCTCCATGCTCTGTGCTTGGAGACACAGCAAACCTTCTGGCAATGGGAGGTATTGATGAGCCATCCTGGAGGAGTTAGACTGCCTGTGCAACCTCTATAGGGTCCAGGTATGGCCCCATGTTACCAGTAGTGACACTGACCCCAGCCAAATGCAAAACTAGTGACAAACACTCAGAAAAGATGAGTAGAGAAAAAAATGTCAGTGGCCTCCACCTGTAAAACCTTTCCTGTTTTGGAGGTTGTCTCATTGTTGCCCATCTAGTGCACCTGTTATTCATTTCATTAACACCAAAGCAGCTGAAACTGATTAACAACCCCCGACTGCTTCCTAACTGACCAGATCAATATCCCAGGTGTTTAATTGACTTGATGCTACACTCTGATTAAAAAGTGTTCCTTTAATTTTTTTGAGCAGTGTATACAACCTGACCACCACCCCTTACATACTGTTGGCTATATTTTTGAGATCTGGGATGACATGTGTTGCCAACCCCACTTAACTGTGGAGGCGCTGTCTGTATAGGTCTACAAAGAACAGTGAAAATAAATCACACACTCTATATTAAAATAAAAATAAGTATAAACTTAAAAATGACTTTACTTACCCATCTACGATGTCAATATTTTCCTGTAAGAACACAAAAGACACATTGTGATTTTCAGAAGCAATCTGAGGATGCAAATCAAATTACAAAAAAAAAAAAAAAAACCCTTAAAAAGTATGACCTCCACATGTACTGTACATATAGACTGCTAGGATGCACATATTGTAGGGGGATTTTCACATAAACCCATATATTTCATATCTATTATTATTCTGAAATTATTATTACTATTAATAATATTATTATAATTATTGTTATTCAACAGACAGGTTCGTTTTCTTGTTGCAGGGCATCTCGCATTAGTCAGTTGACCTTTGGAGCAGAGGCGTAACTAGAACCTTCAGGGCCCCGGTGTAAGAAACCATGAAGGGCCCCCTGGACCCCTGGCCCTTCCCTTCAAGCCTGGTGCTCTTCCCACTGATCCTGGGGCCCTTTACTCTCATTGCGGGGCCCTTTATTACAGTCCCGCAAGGGGACCCTTTCACAAGTTCTGCAGTGGGCCCCCTTCCTACCATCTTGGGACCTCCCCATGGTGCTGGAATGCCAGGGTGTGGTCGCAACTGTGACCTTTGCGATTCTGGAAGTTAACCCACTGGTGTCAGTAGTTTTTATTTTTTGGAACTTTAATTGTATTATTTTTATCATTTTATTTTATTTTTTTACAATGTCACTGACTATGACTCTGTCCATTCAGAAAAGGAAGGAGCTGGTAAATTCGGTCCCTCCCCTTCCGGCGGATATGCGTTCCAACGAACGATACCGCCGGAAACAAACACAATGTACTTCCGGTGCGCGACAAGCACCAAATGAGGGGAAACAAATGACGCACATCCGGTGCACTGTAATCAACATGGAAACATCTGAGCCGATTAGCGGCCGGTGTGTTTGGGGATATATAGGCTACACAGAGACTATGAGCGGCTGTAGGACGGTCAGTACGCCGGAGGTGACACATCGTGCAGTGAGTAGACAAAAATAGATACCTTATACCTTCTTGATAATTTTTCCCAAATTACATTATATCCATTCTATCTTCTCCTTAGTGCCAAGTTGCTGGATGAGGCTTCATCTCCTTTCCCCTCTCTAACGACTGGGTCAGTTGTATATTCCTGTTTAAGCACTGCCATAATATACTACTATGGGCATATCAAAAAAAGCCTCACAGACAAGCACATAGATATATGTAAGTATGTAAAACCTGAAAATATATGGCCATAAAATCCTGCTCAAAAATAACCCACTATCCATCTGGCTTTGATAGGAACATCAGAAGGGCATATATACTTTCCATATTGGAATATCAGAAGGGCATATATATTCCCTACAACATTTGGCTAACCGGAAAACACCATAAGATGCAAACTTGAACCTGGTTATAAATATAAGGTAAATGCTAAAATAAAATCAAGATACTAAGATTTATTGATATATTAGAATAAAAAATGAAGATAAATACGTATATACATATATGCATATCCTTTTTTAGTCAGATAAATATACGTCTGCCGATTGTGTCATCCACCATACTGCCGTCCCCCCCTGTCCAAGTCTCTTTTGGAACTATAGGTAATTATTAGATAACAACCCTTTCTTTACTGTATGAAATTAACTTTAAAATAATATAATATATTGTGGAGATGACATGCCCCTTATCTCTTCAAAATATAGGTGGGTTGAGCTTTCTCCCCCCTTGCTCACTCTCTCCCCCCCCTTTTTTATGGTTACCACCATTTGTGGATTGCCGCGGACTATACATTCTGTTGCACTGAAGGAGGTGGGTTGTCTGCACTGGATGTTTATTAGCCACTATGTCAAAAACTGTAGAAAATGTATAATGACTTTTTATTGTTGATTAATTTACACGTTTTATCTATTTCTGTCAAAGAAATACACGTAAACGTCTGAGGTCCAGAAGAAGCTAAGGCGAAACGCGTCGACCTCTTCAGACCAAAATTGCAGTATTTACCTTCCGCAACAACCTTGCGTAATGTCTGTATATCCAATTCAGATCCATAAAAAATCTGGATTTTAATATGTACAAATCTTCACTTATTTGTTATTTGCTTTTCTTTTTTTCTTGATTACATGTTTTAATACGTGTTTAATAAAATTTACAGGTTTTTTAAACAAACAAATTTTGCCTGCCTGGTATGTGCCTCTAAAGTCCGCTACAATTTGTTTGCTGAGCAATTAAGACTTGCATCAGCAATTTTTTTCTCTTTTTTTCTTGTCATATTATGGGATGTTTTAGGACAGAAGAAAATAATCCACTAATTGTAAGAATGACCTTCATATAAATGAGTTCAAATATTTTTACCACTTGTCTAAATAGAGAAGACTACTGTCTGCATTATTTAACCAAGATAAGGCTCTGTCCTAACCTTTGATGGGCACTATACTATGAATAATATATATGTGAAAGAATAGTAAGTGTGCCATAGGCAAGAACACTTAATAACTAGGTCACCTATAGGGCTATCGATTACATCATATCAGTGAGAGTATTGGAAATAATCGCTCACTTTCGTACATCTATAAGCAACACAGGTCACCTATAGGGCTATCTATAGCGTCTCCATCATAAGGTGCATGATTATATAGATGCAAGAGCAGACTTGGAGACCTTTCCAGCTGAGCATCCACTGGCTTACTGGATCTTGAGGATGGACCACTGGTCAGAACTTGCTCAATATGCAATGGAGCTACTGGCCTGTCCTGCTTCCAGCGTGCTTTCTGAACAGACGTTCAGTGCTGATGGAGGTTTTGTGAGGGACACAAGAGTTCGTCCGTCCACAGACTCTGTTGACCAGCTGACTTTTATCAAAATGAACCAGTCCTGGATCAATAAGAGCTATCAGGCCCCTGATGCTGATGTAACAGACTGAATTTGCTAGGGGTCTTCCATCCCTTGAAGACTGCATATGCTGCCTATCCTATTCCTCTATCTTGATTCTGCTAGCTTCCAACAATGTTTTTGGTCTAGGTCACTACCAACCCCTAAGGCCTAATTTTTCTGCACTTGTATGACAGGTGCATACAATTTAAATGTCGTATGTCATTTTTAACAGCAGGCCCTGTCCCTGTGCCCTGCTAACTGTGAGTTGTTACGGTGTTCAGGCACCACTTACAGCAAAGGCCCAATTTTTGGCACTCGTATAGCACATGCAATTTCAAATTTGTATGGAATTCTTACCAGCAGGACCCATTCCTGCATCCAGCAAGAGTAACTGCGATGACTTGGTTATGGTATTCAGATACCACCTACAGTAAAGGCCCAATTTTTGGCACCTGTATAGCACATGCAATTTCAAATTTGTATGGATTTTTTACCAGCAGGTCCCGTTCCTGCATCCAGCAAGAGTAACTGCGAGGGGTTACGGTGTTCAGGCATCACCACAAACCAAGGCCCAATTTTTCTGCTCCCATACGACAATTACATGCAATTTTAAATTTGTATGTATATTTGTATATGACATTTTTTGCTTTAGAAGTCAGTATTGCTGCAGCAGGCTACATACATCGTAGAGATGCACTACTTTACAGGCACATTCAGAGGACAATAACTTGCATTAAAGCCATTTGATTTTTGAGGTTCGACTCCCATAGACTTCAATGGGGTTCGTTTGTTTGAACAAACTTTTCCTCTATTCGCGGTGTTCTGGTGTGAACCGAACCGGGGGGTGTCACTATTAATAACAATGAGGGGGAACTCTGCACTGGCCAGTAAGTTAAAAGTATACAATGTGTCAGTGTAATGAGTATACAATGTATCAGTGTCAATATACAATGTATCAGTGTCAGTATACAATGTATCAGTGTCAGTATACAATGTATCAGTGTGATGAGTATACAATGTATCAGTGTTAGCATACAATGCATCGGTGTGATGAGTATACAATGTGTCGGTGTAATGAGTATACAATATATCAGTGTTAGTATACCATGTATCAGTGTCAGTATACATTGTATCAGTGTGGAAATGTTGTGGCCTGAGCTCAGGAATGGAAATAAATGGTAACATGTCACCAGAGGAAGGGCGAAGGTTCTGTGAATGGAAGCACACTGGAATGTTTTCACAGTCTCATAATATTCTGTGTACATTTATGTACAGAACTCTCCTCCTCCTCTGGGGCAGGAAACCATGTTTGGTATTTGGGAAAATAATTAAGTTTGACCAGTTGTACAGTATATATCACCTTTATGGTTCGGTACATTGAAGTAAAACTTGGCAACAATCATAATGTGGCTACGCTGGTTATAAAAAGATCCTGAGAGCCTCTATTTTATTAGCTTGAATGTTCCCACCTCCAGCTGTTGTCCATGGATCTCCTTCATTGGATATTCCAATCCTTCCTTCTATTCTACTTCATTATGTTAGTAAACTCCCATTATGGTCAGGGAACCAAGCCGAGTAAGAGAAAATTATTACAATTATCAAAGTACGGATGTAGTGTACCAAAGCCGTCATTCGGGCAGGCCTGTAAATAAAGAGGGCCCACCAAGATGGAATTCAGTAAAAAAGGGCAGTGGTGGGTGGGGTAATCAGCGATGTCAGCCCAGCGAGGAGGGTGGTCCGACTTTAAATAGGCCAGCTCCTCCCCTCCCACAACTGCAGGCTCCGCCTGCCCATTTATCCTACGCACACATCACAGGTAGAAGAGTCACTTTATGGCCGTCATTTAAGTGAAGCTCCCAATGGATGAGCCATGATGGTTTTTTTATGAAGTGTCTACTTACAATTCTGGATTTTCTAGTTTTCATGACTTTAAAGGCTCACAGGATTCTGAGACCAGATCCCGTATATTCTTTGTTATTTATTTATTAACCACTTGCGGGCTGCCCACACGGAATGTACTGCACAAGGGCGGCCTCCTCAGGAGGCATAGCGGCATACCCATATGCGCCCCCCCCCCCCTGCTGACACATACTGTGATTGTACAATCAACAGAGAGCTCTGTACAGAGAGAACGATGTCTGTGTTTCTTCTTAGGGATAAGAAACACAGAGATCTGTAGTAAAAAGCAGGGATATGAAACAAAAAGATCTGTAGTAAAAAGAAGGGATATGAAACAAATAGATCTGTAGTAAAAATCAGGGATAAAAAAAACAAAGAGATCTGTAGTAAAAAGCAGGGATAAGAAACAAAGAGATCTGTAGTAAAAAGCAGGAATAGGAAACAAAGAGGTCTGTAGTAAAAAGAAAGGATTAAAAAAACAGAGATCTGTAGTAAAAAGAAGGCATAAGAAACAAAGAGATCTGTAGTAAAAAGCAGGGATAAGAAACAAAGAGATCTGTAGTAAAAAGCAGGGATAAGAAACAAAGAGATCTGTAGTAAAAAGCAGGGATAAGAAACAAAGAGATCTGTAGTAAAAAGCAGGGATAAGAAACAAAGAGATCTGTAGTAAAAAGAAGGGATAAGAAACAAAGAGATCTGTAGTAAAAAGCAGGGATAAGAAACAAAGAGATCTGTAGTAAAAAGCAGGGATAAGAAACAAAGAGATCTGTAGTAAAAAGCAGGGATAAGAAACAAAGAGATCTGTAGTAAAAAGCAGCCCACATTACACATTGTTAAGCACACAGTTAACCCCTTGATCACCCCTAGATGTTATGCCCCTTCCCAGCCGGTGTCATTAGTACAGTGACAGTGTATAATATTAGCACTGATCACTGTATTAGTGTGTTAGTTAGTCAGTCCCCCCCCCCCCCCCCAGTGTCAGTCAGTGTCAGATTTCCCGCCACATACAATCCCGTTTTAAGTCGCTGATTGCCGCCATTAGTAGTATAAATTTTTAGTATTTATCCCATAGTTTGTAGACGATATAACTTTCACACAACCCAATAAATATACATGATATGAGATAGTACAGGAGTTCCCTCACTGTGGGCCACGAGCTGCGTTTGATTGGGTCGCGCTGAGCCAGACTTTACTGAGAGCGGTCCGCTTTACTGGCACTTTCACCCCCCCCCCCCTTCCTGCCCAGGCCAAAATACTCAGCTTTCAGCGCTGTCACACTTTGAATGACAATTGTGCGGTCATGCAACACTGTACCCAAATGACATTTTTATCTTTTTTTTTTTCAAACAAATAGAGCTTTCTTTGGAGGTATTTATTCACCTCTGGAGGTTTTTATTTTTTGCTGAACAAACAAAAAAAGACCAAACATTTTGAAAAAAAGTTTGTTATAAAATTTTGCAAACAGGTAATTTTTCTCCTTCATTGATGTGCGCTGATGAGGCAGCACTGATGGGCACTGATAGGCAGCTCTGATGGGCACTGATAGGCTGCACTGATGGACACTGATGGGCACTGATAGGCTGCACTGTGGGGCATTGACAGGCTGCACTGGTGGGCACTGATAAGGCAGCACTGATGGATACTGATAAGGTGGCACTGATAAGGTGGCACTGATAAGGCTGCACTGATAGGTGGCACGGATAGGTGGCACCAATGGGCACTGATGGGCGGCACTGAAGGGCATTGGTAGGTGGTACTAAAGGGCACTAATAGGCAGCACTCATGGACACTGATATGCGACACTGAAGGGCACTGATAATGCGGCACTGATGGGTACTGATAAGGCGGCACTGATAAGGTGGCATTGATAAGACGGCACTGATAACACGGCATTGATAGTGTGGCACTGATGGGTGGCACCGATGGGCACTTATGAACGGCACTGAAGGGCACTGATAAGATGGCACTGATGGGTACTGATAAGGTGGCACTGATAAGGTGGCACTGATAAGGCGGCATTGATAGGTGGCACTGATGGGTGGCAAAAAATGGGCACTGATGGCTGGCACTGAAGGGCACTGGTAGGTGGCACTGAAGGGCACTAACAGACAGCACTCATGGGCACTGATGGGTACTGATAAGGTGGCACTGATAGGCGGCACTGATGGGTGGCACCGATGGGCACTGATGGGCGACACTGAAGGGCACTGGTAGGTGGCACTGAAGGGCACTAATAGGCAGCACTCATGGGCACTGATAGGCAACACTGATGGGCACTGATAAGGCAGCACTGATGGGCACTGATAAGGTGGCACTGATGGGTGGCACCAATGGGCGGCACTGAAGGGCACCGGTAGGTGGTGCTGAAGGGTGCTAATAGGCAGCACTCATGGGCACTGATGTGCACTAATAGGTGGCACTGATGGGCAATGATAGGCACTGGTAGGTGACACTTATGATGGGGCACTGACAGGTGGCACTGGTGAGCACTGGTAGGTGGTGCTGGTGGGCACGAGTAGGTGGCACTAGTGGGCACTGGCAGATGGCACTGGTGGGCATTGGTATGTGCCACTGGTGGGCACTGGTGTGACACTGGTGGGCACTGGTAGGAGGCACTGATGGGCACTGGTGTGACACTGATGGGCACTGGTAGGTGGCACTGGTGGGCAAAGATGCCCCTGTCCTCTTCGGGACCAATGTCCCTCTCACAGCAACCAGCGATTGTTTACTTCACATGATTAGCTGTCATTAGCTGACAGCTGATCACATGGAAAGGGGGCACTCTGATGGACTCGCTGATCACAGAGCGAGCTGGGCGCACTCTGCAGGGAGCGTGCAGGCTGCTCGTGCATGGGAGGGCGCCAATGTACGCCCTCCCGGCAATTTAGGTCCGCGCTGTAGCCGTCATTTGGCTACAGCGCGGGCGCAAGGTAGTTAAATTGTGCTGTGCGAGCCCGCGCAAATTACTGTCATTGTTTGAGGCCCGAAGCAGAGTTGCCCCTTAAGCCGCAAATCGGGAGCCCCATCAGTGCTGCGCTGTAGATCAATCCACTGGTCTGTGCAGACAGTGAAAGCCGGGCCGGCATCAGCAGCGCACTGTGCTACAAAGAGCAGGCGGGGCCGTGAAATCCATGCTGCTTTTGCACCATGCCACCTACCTGCAGCTCCTGCACATTCAAACTGTGTTTTTAAATGCTGGGCCCACGTATATAAAAACACAGAAAGCTTGCCAGTGCAGGAACTGCAGGTAAGTCACATGGTGCAAAAGCAGGATGGATTTCTGCATTTTTTTTAAATACTGCATGCACCTTTTTTCTGCACAAAACACAGGCATAGCAGCCCAATGGGCTGCTATGCCTGTGCAAATGTGGGCCGCCAACCCGCATACATGTGAACCGCCAACCCGCATACATGTGGTCCACCAACCCACATACATGTGATCCGCCAACCCGCATACATGTGAACCGCCATCAGTGCCCATGAGTGCTGCCTATTAGCGACCTTCAGCACCACCTACCGGAGCCCTTCAGTGCCGCCCATCAGTACCCATTGGTGCCACCCATCAGTGCCACCTTATCAGTGCCCATCAGTGTTGCCTATCAGTGCCCATGAATGCTGCCTATCAGTGCCCATGAGTGCTGCCTATTAGTGTCCTTCAGTGACACCTACTAGTGCCCTTCAGTGCCGCCCATCAGTGCCACCCATCAGTGCCGCCTATCAGTGCCGACTTATCAGTGCCGCCTTATCAGTACCCATCAGTACTGCCTTATCAGTGCCCATCAGTGTCAACATATGAGTGCCCACGAGTGCTGCCTATTAGTGCCCTATAGTGCCACCTACCAGTGCCCTTCAGTACCACCCATCAATGCCCATCGGTGCCACCCATCAGTGCCACCTATCAATGCCACCTTATCAGTACCCATCAGTGCCGCCTTATCAATCCCTTCAGTGCCGCCCATCAATGCCCATCGGTGCCACCCATCAGTGCTACCTATCAATGCCACCTTATCAGTACCCATCAGTGCCGCCTTATCAATCCCTTCATTGCCGCCCATCAGTGCCCATCGGTGCCACCCATCAGTGCCACCTATCAATGCCACCATCCTTTTTAGGCAAAATTGTATTCTGCTACCATTTTTATTTATTTTTTAAATCCCAATAAGCGAATTTCGATTGGTTTGTGCAAAAGTTATTGCGTCCACAAACTACGGGAAAGATTTTTATTTTTTACTAGTAATGGCGGTGATCAGCGTTTTTTTAGTGGGACTGCGACATTGCGGCGGACAGATCCGACCCTTGACTGACATTTCTGACACTTTTGGGGGTACCAGTGACATTACTACAGTAATCAGTGCTATAAATATGCACTGTTACTGTAAAAATGATCAAAGGGTTAAGTGTGAGCCTACAGGGTGTTTTTTAACTGTGGGGGGGGGGGGGGGAGGGACTTGTGAAATGATCATAGAGACCTGTGTTCATACAGTATCTGACAAAAGTAAGTACACCCCTCACATTTTTGTAAATATTTTATTCTATCTTTTCATGTGACAACAGTGAAGAAATGACACTTTGCTACAATGTAAAGTAGTGAGTGTACAGCTTGTATAACAGTGTAAATTTGCTGTCCTCTCAAAATAACTCAACACACCGCTGGCATCAAAAGTGAGTGCACTCCTAAGTGACAATGTCCAAATTGGGCCCAAAGTGCCATTTTCCCTTCCCGGTGTCATGTGACTCGTTAGTGTTACAAGGTCTCAGCAGTGATAAAAATCGTACAGGTGATCAAATACCATCAAAAGAAAGCTCTGTTTGTGGGAAAAAAAGGACATCGATTTTATTTGGGTACAGCGTCGCACGACCGCGCAATTGTCCGTTAAAGTAACGCAGTGCCGTATCGCAAAATATGGCCTGGTCATTAAGGGGGCAAATCCTTCCGGTCCAGAAGTGGTTAAAGGCTTACCTATAGGTAAAAGTTCTCAAGGTGGGTTTACAACCACTTTAACGGGGTAAAACCTTCCCGGGCTGAAGTGGTTAAAGTAACGCAGTGGTGAACAGCGAAAAATGGCCTGGTCATGAAGGGGGGTAAATCTTCCAGAGTTGAAGCTCAGCTAAACAAGTTTGAGTTTTTTTTTCATCGAGAGTTCTTAGAGAATCCAGTACCGGATACATTTTGATTGGCTGTTATGAGTTCCTCACACTCATTATATGAAATGATTTGGTATCACACCGACGAAAATGAATGGAAAGTCACTCACCTTATTGCCCGCCATTGGAGATGAAGGTAGGTCACCGCTATCGCTGTATATCTGCTAAAACAAAAATGCAGCAGTGAGACTTTTGACCCCGTTTAGCTGAGATATACAGAAGACGGGATGGAGATGGTTGTACCAGTAATCAGATGATGGTAGAAGTGTGGTTGGGAAGGTTTCTTGGAACGTGTTTGAGTTTTGAGACTTTTAAAATCCTAAACTGATGTAATATCATTGGGCGGTTCCCAGACTCCTCCAATGAGATTGCACCTTATCTGAACATGTCAGGCATTGTCAGTGAGGCTCTTCAAAAAAAGAACTCTTCCATGCAACTGCAGACTGCAATGTGATAAAGATCTCAAAATGCTAAAACAGCAGGGCTGAAAAAAATGACTCAAACAACAAAAGAACTTGAAGTTAACCACTTATGTCCAAAAATATTGTAAATATGTCTGATAGTAAATTAGTGAAGCGGGTGGAGACTGAAGGAGTGAGCTGAGGGGTGGAGAGATAGATGTGGGTGTCATCAGCGTAGAAAAGGTATTGGAAGCCATGGGAGGCTATCAGCTGACCCAGGGAGGAGGTGTAGATGTAGAATAGTAGAGGTCCAAGGACAGAACCTTATGGGACCCCAACGGTAAGAGGAGTTGCAGAGGAGTATGTGAAATTGTAGAGAACCTTGGGGGACCCCAACAGTAAGAGGAGCTGCAGAGGAGTAAGTGGAATTGTAGAGAACCTTGGGGGACCCCAACGGTAAGAGGAGTTGCAGAGGAGTAAGTGGAATTGTAGAGAACATTGGGGGACCTCAACGGTAAGAGGAGTTGCAGAGGAGTAAGTGGAATTGTAGAGAATCTCGGGGGACCCCAACGGTAAGAGGAGTTGCAAAGGAATATGTGGAATTGTAGAGAACCTTGGGGGACCCCAACGGTAAGAGGAGTTGCAAAGGAGTAAGTGGAATTGTAGAGATCCTTGGGGGACCCCAATGGTAAGAGGAGTTGCAGAGGAGTAAGTGGAATTGTAGAGAACCTTGTGGTACCCCAACAGTAAGAGGAGTTGCAGAGGAGTAAGTGGATTTGTAGAGAACCTTGGGGGACCCCAACGGTAAGAGGAGTTGCAGAGGAGAAAGTGGAATTGTAGAGAACCTTGGGGGACCCCAACAGTAAGAGGAGTCACAGAGGAGTATGTGGAATTGTAGAGAACTTTGGGGGACCCCAACGGTAAGAGGAGTTGCAGAGGAGTAAGTGGAATTGTAGAGAACCTTGGGGGATCCCAACAGTAAGAGAAGTTGCAGAGGAGTAAGTGGAATTATAGAGAACCTTGGGGAACTCCAATGGTAAGAGGAGTTGCAGAGGAGTAAGTGGGATTATAAAGAACCTTGGGGGACTCCAATGGTAAGAGGAGTTGCAGAGGAGTAAGTGGAATTATAGAGAACCTTGGGGGACTCCAATGGTAAGAGGAGTTGCAGAGGAGTAAGTGGAATTGTAGAGAACTTTGGGGGACCCCAATGGTAACTGGAGTTTCAGAGGAGTATGTGGAATTGTAGAGAACCTTGGGGGACCCCAACGGTAAGAGGAGTTGCAAAGGAATATGTGGAATTGTAGAGAACCTTGGGGGACCCCAACGGTAAGAGGAGTTGCAAAGGAGTAAGTGGAATTGTAGAGAACCTTGGGGGACCCCAACGGTAAGAGGAGTTGCAGAGGAGTATGTGGAATTGTAGAGAACCTTGGGGGACCCCAACGGTAAGAGGAGTTGCAAAGGAGTAAGTGGAATTGTAGAGAACCTTGGGGGACCCCAACGGTAAGAGGAGTTGCAGAGGAGTAAGTGGAAATGTAGAGAACCTTGGGGGACCCCAACGGTAAGAGGAGTTGCAAAGGAGTAAGTGGAATTGTAGAGAACCTTGGGGGACCCCGACGGAGAAAGGAAAAGGAGAGGAGTAAGTAGAATTATAGGTGACACTGAAGGTGCGATAGGATAGGTAGGATGAGAGCCAGCGAAGAGCACAGTCACAGAGACCAAAGGAGAAAAGTTTTTTTTTGAGGAGGGGGTGGTCAACCATATCAAAGGCAGCTGAAAGGTCCAGAAGTCTGAGGACAGAATAGTGTCCATTGGTTTTTGCTTTTAGTAAGTCGTTTTAAAAGAACAGTTTCGGGGGGGGGGGGGGTGCGTGGCCGGAAGTGTGCCTAGCAAGACGCTCGGGAGAGGAGCTCCGGCCACCACGAGCAGTAATCCAGCTCCATCCAGGCCAAAGTGACCCAAGCTCCAGCTAACTTCCCGTGGACAGAGGAACATACCAGGCCTCGGGTGCTGCCTTCATTTCGGGCCAGCGAGCGGTACTTGGCCGCCGTTCGGATCGAGTCCTGCGCCACTACCCACTGCCTTTCTGCCGCCGCCCTCTCGGGCGCCACGGACCCGCTGCTGCCTGACCAGGGCCCGGGTAAGAATACCCACTATACAATCCGGGGGTTGCCGCTCCCTCGTCACCCCGACCCAGCGTCCAGGAAAGAGGGGAGACAGCCCTGAATGTAGAAGGGACTAGAATACCTGTCCCTCAATGTGCTGGCCAGAGCTTTACTTTTTACTTGAACTGCCAATATAAAACCCTCTGACTTCCCAGGCTCCCACCCAAAGCTCTTCTCCATAGACAACAATCTATTATTCTTTATCTCTTACTTTCCGGTCACAATAGCAGGCCAGTGCCTGCAGTGAACTTCACTGTGTATTAACATACCTTTAAAGTGGCTCACCAGTAAGATTAATATCATCCAGGGTCTCCTCATTTTTTCTACTTACAAACTTGCTCAGTTGCAATATATACCATGACATCCAAAAAGAGAAAAGGCCCGCAGAAACCAGGCAAGATGACAGACTTTTTTCCATGTTCCACAGTGATTCAGCTTCCAACCTGGCGATGCTGCATTTCAGGGTGACCATCATGCTCGCACTAAATTCCATGAATCTTCTCCCAACCTCACTTCACAAGCACCACGCCATCATACAAACATGGGTGAACTGAGGTCAGATTCCTCATCAGCCTTTTCTAGCCCAGCCCAGCCAAATCAAAACCTAAACTACAACTTGAAAAAGGGTCCCAGGAACCCACTGTCGCTGACACCTCCCTGGAATTAACCAGAGACCTACAAGACTCTATACTAGAGTTCCCCATGTCCAATCAGCCAGTTATGGACACTATTCTAAAAGACATGTTAGTGTCTTTACGTACCACTAATCATGGTTCAACAATTTAAGTCTGAAGTTTCTGCTGTTTCCACCACATCAAAACAAAATGGGCTAATTCGCAACAACGTTTGATGAAATGGTGAATTTGCATAAGGAGGGGGATGAGGAAATTCACCGCATAAAGGTAAAACTGGCCGACGTGGAAGATAAGTCCAGACGTAACAACGTCAAGATAAGAGGCATCCCGAATCCATAAAAAAACAAGACTTGCAACCTTATTTAACGAAAATCCTGAAGGAAGCTATTCCTGATTAGAGATGGCCTTGCGGTTCGCCCGGTGGTCGATTCGCGGCAAATTTTGCTTGTTCGCTACCCGCCAAATTTGCGAACACATGGCATCGTTTGCAGCGGCCATATTAGTTTACATTGGGGAGAACTTTGACCCATGACACAGCCGGCAGGTGGAACGGGACAGCCAATTGAAACATTCCAGCACATGGACAGTCCCCCTACCCTATAAATAGACCTGAGCTGTCGGCCATTTCACATTCCGCTTTCTGCCAGTGTAGGGAGAGGTTGCCTGTGCTCATTAGGGAGAGTTTGCTAGACACATATAGCGCTGTGAAGATCCACAAAAGTCCTTTTCAGGGCTGGTATTTCGGTATAGGTCTAGTATCTTTTGAGTTTAGGGAGAGGTATCCAATCGTTGCTTTAGGGACAGTTAGAGATCGGCAGCAGTCACACAAATCGCTCTGTTAATGTCCACAAAAGTCCTTTTCAGGGCTGGTATTTTGGTATAGGTCCAGTCTCTCTTCAGTATAGGGACAGGTATCCAGTCTGTGCTGTAGGGGCAGTTAGAGATCGTCATCTGCAGTGACACAAATTGCTCTGTTAATGTCCACAAAAGTCATTTAAAGGGCTGCAAATTTTTTGGTATTGCTGTGCGGTGCACTAAAAAGGGGGGTGGGGGAGGGGGGTAATCCACAGTATAATACACCTTGTAGAAAGCATATTATAGTGGATTAGTAGTATTATTGTGCACTGTGCAGCATTGTGACAGGTGTAGTGACTGAGTATTGCTGTATCAATACTACACACAGTGACAAACTCCCTGGCCAATTTTTTGAACAACTGGTGTGATAGACCAGTGGCCCCCCAATACCACAGATTGAAGTGGGGTGTTTTCTGAGCATACTTTTACAAGTGTATTTGTGTCCTGCAACAATATTGCCTCTTTTGCTGAGTTAAGTCTGATACACACAGTCAGAAAATCCCTGGCCAATTTTTTCAACAACTGGTGTGACAGACCAGTGGTCCCCCAATACCACTTATTGAAGTCGGGTGTTATTTAATAGTATACTTTTCTAAGAGTGTATTTTAGTCCTGTAAACATTTGGCCTCTCTTGATGTGTTGACTATGCTAAACACAGTGACAACAGTTACTGGCCAATTATTTGTAGAAGTGGTGTGATAAACCTGTGGCCCCCCAATACCACAGATTGAAGCGGGGTGTTATCTACCTTTTTCCAGATATACTGCGATTCTCTAGAGACTTTTGTCACAGGGTAATTAAAAAACATGACAGGCAGAGGAAGAGGCAGAGGTGGTAGGGGTAAGGCAGGAGCCGTAGGCCGGAGCCTAACTGTGAAGTTTCAATAGCCGCGTGCAATTACGACAAAGGATGCACCAGACTTGGTTGAGTGGGTCACTCAGCCTTCCTCTTCTGCACCCTCCTCATCCTCTCTATCTGCACCCTCCTCACGCTTTGCTGTGTGCACCCCCAAAGACATCCCCACCACCACATACCCTCCGCTTGAGTCACTGGAATTTTTTTCCGATCCATCACAAGATGTTTACGATGCACAGCCATTGTTGGAATCGGATCAGGAAGAGGAGGTAGCAACAGCCACCACTCAACAGTCTGATGACAGTACCCAGATCAGCCCAAGGAGGTTGGTCCCCGCTGTTGCTGCCTACTCCGAGATCTCGAATGTTAGTGGTGGGGAAGGTGACATGGATGATGACATGTCTATGGACGTCACGTGGGAGTCTACAAGAGAGGAAGAGGAAGGGAGTTCAGAGGGAGAGACGAACCGGCAGATAGGGAGGAGAGGCAGGCAGAACTTGCATTGCACAAGAGGTAAAAAGCAGACTGCAAATGTATCAGGAGCGAGCCATCAACCATGTACAGTCACATCTGGCGCTCCCAGGATGCCGGCACATGGCTCCGCAGTGTGGGCTTTTTTTAATGTGTCTGTTGCTGGCAACAGTGTTGCCATCTGCAGCCTTTGCAGTCAACGCATAAGTCGCGGTAAGCCCAACATTCACCTAGGGACCACCGCCTTAAGAAGACACCTGAACTCCCATCACTGAGCCCAGTGGGAGCAACACCGTCAGAACCCACAAAGCAACACTCCAGGCTCTCGCCATCAAGCCCCTTCTCCTTCTCCTTCTCCTCTCTCCTCACATTTGCCCTCCACTCCACCTTCCATGATGCCGTCCTCACATTGTTCTGGAAAAAGGCAGGCTTCCGTGGTCCAAATGTTGGAGTGGAAAAAAAATGATGACGCCGGATAACCCTCTTGCCCAACATTTGACTGCTGGCTTGTCGGAACTTATAGCCCGCCAACTACTGCCATATCAACTGGTGGACTCAGAGGCCTTTCATAAATTTGTGGCCATTGGAACACCACAATGGAAGGTCCCAGGCAGGAAATATTTCTCGCAGAAGGGCATTCCAGAGCTGTATGGCCATGTTCAGTGGCAAGTGAATATATCTCTGGCACACAGTGTTGGTGCCAAGATACATCTGACCACAGACACATGGTCTAGCAAACATGGGCAGGGAAGGTATATCACTTTTACTGCCCACTGGGTGAACTTTCTGATGGCCGTTAAGCATGTAACCCGTGGCACACATGTAGATTTAGTTTTACCCCCACGGATTGCAAGCAGGCCTGCCTCTTCTTCTCCTTCTCCTCCTCCATCCTCCCTCTCCTCCTCGGCTGACTCCTCCTCTTCCACTGCTACCGTCTCTCCTGCTGCACCACCCAAGATCTCCAGAACCTATTCCACATGCCAGGTGAGAGCACATGCCTGTGCTGCGTCTGTTGTGCCTGGAAGGCAAGAGCCACACTGGTCCTGCACTCCTTTCAGCTTTGCGTTCACAGGCAGATCAGTGGCTGACACCGCTGAATTTGACAGTTGGTAACGTGGTGTGCGACAACGGTGCCAATCTGCTGAGTGCGCTGAAACAGGGCAAAATAACACTCGTGCCATGCATGGCACACGTCCTGAACTTGGTGGTGCAGTGATTCATTGGCAAATACCCTGGGGTCCAGGACGTGTTGCGGCAGGCCAGAAAAATCTCGGGCCATTTCCGAAGATTTTACACAGCCATGGCTCGCCTTGCTGACATTCAGTGGCGACACAACCTGCCCCTCAGGCGTCTTATTTGTGACTGCCCAACGCAATGGAACTCAACGTTGCATATGCTCGATAGGCTGCTCCAGCAGAAGCGTGCAGTTAACGTCTACCTGTACGAACTCTGTGGCAGGACAGGTTCTGGGGAGCTTGGTTTTTTTTCACCCCCCAGTGGCTGCTCATGCGGGACGCATGCAGACTTATGCGGCCATTTGATGAGATCACCAAACTGGTCAGTCACGGCCAGGGAACCATAAGTGACATCATACCTTACGCCTTCTTTCTGGAGCGTGCATTGCGTCGTGCCATTGATCAAGCCGTCGAGAAGCAGGAAGATGAGGAAGTCGCAATGTAGGATGAATTTCTAGGGGGTGCTACTCCATCTGAGACAAATCAACAGCAGGAGTCTGAAGAGAGTCAGAGGAGGATGGTGCTGGGGGGAATGAGAAGGAGCAAGAAGAGCATGCTTTAAACCTTTCTGGGATCCCTGGTGTTATCCGTGGATGGGGGGAGGAGAACGAGGACGACATTATCCTGGATGATCAGCTGGAAGCAGGCCACTACACCGCTTCCAGTTTAGTGTGAATGGGGGCCTACTTGCTCCAGTGTTTTAAGGGGGACCCCCGTATAAAACGCATAAAGGCCAAGGAGCAGTACTGGGTGGCAACGTACTTAGACCCCCGGTGCAAACACAAAATGGTGGAAATGTGACCACAATCACAGAGGACGGTCAGAATGCAGCACTTCCAGGCCTTGCTGCGGGAAATGCTGCATTCTGCTTTTCCGTGCGCTGGCAGAGGACTTTCCAGTCACAGAGAGACAGTTGTGGGTACCAATCCAAAAGGGCCTGCAAGAAGAGGGCGGTTTGAAGATGTCTTGGTCACTTCAGATATGAGATCCTTCTTTCAGCCGAACCATCGACAGCTGTACTCCGGATCCAGCATGAGGGAACGCCTAGACCCACAGGTGTCCGACTACATCGGATTTACGGCTGATGTGGACGCTCTGAGGAGTGATGAACCCCTGGACTACTGGGTGGGCAGGCTTGACCTCTGGCCAGAGCTTGCACAATTTGCAATGGAAATGTTGGCTTGCCCACTGTCCAGTGTCCTGTCCGAAAGGACGTTCAGCGCCGCAGGGAGGATCGTGACCGATAAGCACACCCGCCTAGCTCATGACAGTGTAGACTACCTGACATTTATAAAAATGAATGAGGCATGGATCTCTGAGGAATTCAACACATGTGACCAGTAGACCAGGTTTCTTTTTTTTACAAATAAATTTTCCTTTTATTATTAAACAAAACACATATTTACAACTACAATACATTACTCTGCACAAATAATATCCATACATACAAACACAGACAAAAAAAAAAAAAAAAGAATTAAATAAATTGGGAGAAGAGGGGAGGGGAATATCAACAAAGCAAGAATGATAAAAGGGAAAAGGAAAAAAAAAAAAAAAAAAAGGGGAAAGGGGATTTAAATCCTATCCTGCTTCTATCATTATAAAGCAGGTGACATTGGCACACCTACAGCATCAATCCAGGCTGACCACACTTTATCAAATTTTTTTGGGCAGTTCCTACTACCGTATGTAAAAGGGTAGAATGGAAGTGTCTTAGTAACTGCTGCTATCCAGGTTGACCGGGTGGGAGACTCAGATAACTTCCATCGCAAAAGGATTTCTCTCCTATCATAAAACAGGGCATACGTAATGCATATTTTAGCATATTTATCCCCGACCACTTCTGTAAGATTGCTCAGTAAAGTTACCTTTGGGTCCAAAGGAATCATAATATCAAAAATTTCCCCAATAGTGTCCGTCACCGCTTTCCAAAAAGAAACCAACTCAGGGCACGACCAAACAACGTGTAAAAAGGTGCCAATGTCACGCCCACATCTAGTACAAGAGGGATCATTCATAGGGTATATCCTAGCAAGGCGTTGAGGCATATAATATGCTCTGTGTAAAAATTTTAGTTGTATAAATCTATCCCTGGCCGCTATCATTAAGGGAATATAAGTATTAACCGAGTCCTCCCAGTCTTCAACAGTCAAGTCTGGAATGTCCTCCTTCCATTTATTGTAAATTTTCTCAAGAGACTGACTATAGTCAGTTGAAAGCCTAAGATATATAGCAGAGAGAGTTTTCCCTATAACCTTTAAAGTTAACATTTTCTCCAAAGGGTCCGATTCCAAGACAACCAGGCCCTGGAACTGAGCCCGCATAGCATTGCTAAGCTGCTGGTAACGAAATTCCATAGTGCTTGGGAGTGAATGCATAAGCTGGAAAACCTCAAACCCTGGGAGTCTTCCATCTTTGATAATATGTTTCATGGTCACAATCCCTTTGGCGGCCCAAACCTGGGGGTCAGGAAGTTGTTGCAAATGTGATAAATTTGGATTACCCCACAACGGGGTGTGGGGGGATATATATAGAGGTTTCTTATATACCGCCCGTGCCCGAGTCCATATCCGCAGCACCGTCTTCATCAGACTGGTAATCTGAGGATGTGCCGTTCACCCCGAAAAACAAGATTACTAAGAGCAGGTTTCATCGAAATTCCTCATGCCAGGTCACAAATATCCGCCAGACCGCCATCCACCCACAACAATTCCTGGTCCTTGGCTTCATTACATACAGCGGCATAAAAGGCATTTCATGTCCATTGAATGGCAAATTTTTGGGGCCTTTCAGGGCATACAATTATTTTTTCTATGAATGCCTAATGTACCTCCAGCCACCATATACTACGTTCTTTGCTGTCAGTTAACCCCATGTGGGCTAATTTTTGGGGCCTATACAGGCCGACACTTCTGTATCCTGTGACCGTCTACTGTACCTCTAGCCATGAAATACTAAGTTCTTTGCTGTCAGTTCAACCCATGTGAGCTAATTTTTGCAGCCTATACAGGCCGACACTTCTGTATACTGTGTGAATGCCTAATGTACCTCTAGCCATCAAATACTAAGTTCTTTGCTGTCAGTTCAACCCATGTGAGCTAATTTTTGGGGCCCATACAGGCCGACACTTCTGTATCCTGTGAAAGCCTACTGTACCTCTAGCCATCAAATACTAAGTTCTTTTTTCATGGTCACAAAATGAATTGCAAGCATATTGGTCAACCAAACCTATCTACCATATGCCCATCTACTCTGCAGTAATGCCCAGGGCCAGGTATTTGATGATAATGAGGTTCCTCCATTTTAATGACAATACCCAGTGCCCTCCCCGAAATTCACCAGCATTTGACAAGCTTTATAAAATTCGGCCACTTCTAAATTATTTTTCGGAAATATTCCCTCAATTATTTACCCCAGACCAAAATGTATGTGTGGATGAGTCCCTGGTTAAATTTACCGGCAGGCTGGGCATCAAACAATTTATTCCCACCAAACGGGCCCGCTACGGGGTGAAGGTGTATAAGTTATGTGACCGAGCCACAGGGTACACATATGCCTTCAGGATGTACGAAGGGAAGGACACCCAGCTGCATCCCCCTGAATGTCCGGACTACTTGGGATCAAGCGGGAAAGTTGTTTGGGACCTCATTTACCCTCTTCTTGAAAAAGGCTACCACCTTTACGTAGATAATTTCTACACAAGTTTGCCCCTGTTCCGAAAACTTCACAGAAAGAAGACTCCTGCATGTTGCACGGTCCGAAAAAACAGGAAAGGCTTTCCTCAAAAGCTCGTTAACACCAAGCTGAGAAGAGGGGATGCGGCGAGTCTGCGAAATGAGGAAGTTCTGGCTGTGAAGTGGAGGGACAGAAGAGACGTGTACATGCTGTCTTTAATACACAATAACAACTACGTGGAAGTCCGAAGAAGGAATGGCCCAATCCAAAAGCCAACGTGTGTACATGAGTACAACTTGTTCATGGGGGGAGTGGACTTCAACGACCAAATGATGGAACCCTATCTACCCACAAGACGTACATATCATTGGTACAAAAAAGTAGCAATTTATCTTTTTCATTTGGCCACATACAATTCCTACATATTATACCGCAAATCCACCGAAAGCCCCCAACCCTTCCTTTATTACCTGGAGGAAATCTTCACTGCCCTTATATTTCCAAACGGCCCACCAGAAAACATTCGATCTGACGTAATCATTAGACTTTCTGAACGCCATTTTCCCAGTAAAATCCCTCCCACACAAACAGACAAAAAACGGCAGAAAGAATGTTGGGTGTGTTCACCCCTTATGCCACTGTATGCTCCTGAAATGACCCTGGCCTGTTATTCAACGACGCCTTTGCCTGCTGATTTTGTACATATGTCTGCCTGCTCCAGAACTGACCCTGGCCTGTTTTTTGACCATGCTTCTGCCTGCTGATTCTGTTCATACCTCTGCCTGATCTGGAACTGACCCTGGACTGTTATTTGACCACGCCTTTGCCTGCTGATTTTGTACATACCTCTGCCTGCTCTGGAACTGACCCTGGACTGTTTGACCACAATTTTTGCCTGCCTCTTGAAGTAGTGGGATTCATACCACAGGGGTCTCACATATGTGAGGGGACCAGAATTGTTTTTCTGGATGAAGAAAACAATTTTTTTTGTTTTTCTTCTTCTCAGATTAGCGTCTGGATCCCGGAGGCTTCAAAGCGATTTGGGTGGGAGAAGCCTCCACCCCTGTCCCCATTCTATCCCGACAGAGGCCCTACTTCTGCCTGCAGGACTTACTACCATCATGCCTCTGCCTGCCGCATGAACTGACCACACCAGCACTGCTCACAATATTTCGGCCTGCACTGACACTGGACTGGTATCCTTGCCTGGAGAATTGCATGCACTGTTGCTGACCAAGTCCCTGCTTGCTGCCTGGACTCAACTCCTGTGGACAACGGCGCTTCTAAAACTACAGGTAAGCTTTTGTTTACCCTTTGCTCAGCAGAATGTATTTTGGGGTGTAATTCATGGTATTTCATGGTATGTGCCTGCTATGTGTCCCTAGAACACCTGATGGTGTTCTTTGCATGTTGGGCCTCTGTATGTGACCTGACTGCGTAAAAGTCTCACACATGTGGTATTGCCATACTCAGGAGGAGTAGCAGAATGTATTTTGAGGTGTCATTTTTGCTATGTACATGCTATGTGTTGGAAATATCTTATAAATGGACAACTTTGTGTAAAAAAAAATGCGTTTTCATTTTTTTTCCACATTTTCCGAAAGATTCTGGAAAAAAATTACATGTTCAAAAGACTCATTATGCCTCATAGATTATACGTTGGGGTGTTTGCTTTCCAAAATGGGGTCATTTAGTGGGCTTTTCCATTGTGCTGGTGCTCCAGGGCCTTCAAAAGTGTAATAGGTGGTTGAGAAATTAAAAGTGTATTTTATGCTCCGAGAACGCCTGGAGGTGCTACTTCAATGTTGGACCTCTGTATGTGGCCTGGCTATAAAAAAGTCTCACACATGTGGTATCGCCATACTCAGGAGGAGTAGCAGAATGTATTTTGGGGTGTCATTTTTGCTATGTACATGCTATGTGTTGGAAATATCTTATAAATTGACAACTTTGTGTAAAAAAAATGGGTTTTCATTTTTTTTCCACATTTTCCAAAAACTTCTGCAAAAAAATGACATGTTCAAAAGACTCATTATGCCTCATAGATTATACGTTGGGGTGTTTGCTTTCCAAAATGGGGTCATTTAGTGGGCGTTTCCATTGTCCTGGTGCTCCAGGGCCTTCAAAGGTGTAATAGGTGGTCAACGAATAAGATGTGTTGTTTATGCTCCTAGAATGCCTGATGGTGCTCCTTGCATTATGGGCCTCTCTATATGAGTAGACTGTAAAAAAGTCTCACACATGTGGTATCGCCATACTCAGGAGGAGTAGCAGAATGTGTTTTGGGGTGTAGTTGTATGCCATGTGAGAGAAATAACCTGTTGAATATGACAATTTTGTAAAAAAAAAAAATTAAATTTTGCAAAGAATTGTGGGAAAAAATTACAACTTCAAAAAACTCACCATGCCTCTTATTAAATACCTTGGAATGTCTACTTTCCAAAAAGG
Source organism: Pelophylax lessonae (assembly GCF_965119305.1). Lineage (NCBI taxonomy): Eukaryota > Metazoa > Chordata > Amphibia > Anura > Ranidae > Pelophylax > Pelophylax lessonae. The sequence goes on from NC_138768.1 coordinate 883,142,113, forward strand.
GGTCATTTGGGGGTCATTTGTACTTTCCTGGCTTGTTAGGGTCTCAAGAAGTGAGATAGGCTGTCACTACATTAGGTGTGATCAATTTTCAATGATTAGCATAATAGCTTGTAGACTCTCTAACTTTCACGCAGACCAAATAATATACACTTATTTGGGTTATTTTTACCAAAGATATGTAGAAGTATAAATTTTGGTCAAAATTTATGAGAAAACTTACTAATTTGCAAAATTTTATAACAGAAACTAAAAAAAAACGTTTTTTTTTTTAATTTGCGGTCTTTTTTCATTTATAGCGCACAAAATAAAAAGCCCAGCGGTGAATAAATACCATCAAAAGAAAGCTCTATTTCTATGAAAAAAAGGACGAAAAATTTATATGGGTTCAGTGTTGCATGACCGCGCAATTGTCATTCAAAGTGTGAGAGCACTGAAAGCTAAAAATTGGTCTGGATGGGAAGGGGGTTTGAGTGCACAGTAGGCAGGTGGTTAAGTATTCGTTTATATGTCTGCGACAAACTCCCCTCTTTTGAGTTTGCCACGAGTACTTGGAGAGGACTACTTGCCAGCCTCTTACCATGTGATTATGGTCCCATGATGAAACACTTGTTTTTCCCCTGCTGTTGAATCTGTATGTATGTGATCTGAGCGCCATTCAGTAATATTGTGTGCTCAGATCTAAGCTATCTGTGGATATGTTGAATGTACCTGTTTTATGCAATAGCTGCATAGTTATATAATTTCATGTATTTTGCTGTCTTTTGCTACCATGTGGCTAATGGAGTCTTGCCTCTGTCCATGGGAGATAAGTGGATCACTTCTCAATTGTCTCCAGGACAAAAGACTGTGTAGAACCGGTTTTGGGCAGAAAAGCCATGTGTACAGCCAGGCCAAAGAGACTTTTACTAACTTTTGAACCCCTGGTCTGATTTGTGCCATTTTTTAATATGTTGTTCCCCTGAATGGATTGATTGTGAATAGGGTTGAGCGAACACGGACTGTATTATTCGTGTTCGTACCGAATAATTGGATTTTTGTTACCTGAACATGGACCCGAAAACTTTACTCTATATTCGGGTAAAAATCCATGTTCGGTCGTTTTATTTCCGGGTTTTGCATGCATTGGCGCGCTTTTCATGGCGGGCTTTCAACAGCCAATCAACAAGCGTTTAACTGGTGTGCCTAAGCCATCCCAGCCATGCCTACAAATGTATTAGTAGCTGTGATTGGCCGTATGAAGCATGTGACCAAGTCTTTATAAGTTCGAGGCAGCGCCGCTGCGGCCTCATTCTGCTGTTTAGTTCAGGGACAGAGCACACATCAATGTACTAGCTGCTGATTAGGGACAGACAGGAAAAAAAAAACATTTGTGTCCAAATAGAATTGAGGGACAGGTCGGAGTGTGTTAGGCAGGGCGAGTTGTAGGCATTTTAGGGCGAGGCTGCTGCTGATTTTTAGGGTCAGTGTGTTCTACAAATTACAATCGATATTGCTGTGTGGGGTGGGGTTTGCAGTCACCCGATCTACGATCATCATCTTATCAATCCTTTTAGGGAGAGAGTCTGCTGATTTTTAGGGTCAGTGTGTTCTACAAACTACAATCGATATTGCTGTGTGGGGTGGGGTTTGCAGTCACCTGATCTACGATCATCATCTTATCAATCCTTTTAGGGGGAGAGTCTGCTGATTTTTAGGGTCAGTGTGTTCTACAAACTACAATCGATATTGCTGTGTGGGGTGGGGTTTGCAGTCACCCGATCTACGATCATCATCTTATCAATCCTTTTAGGGAGAGAGTCTGCTGATTTTTAGGGTCAGACAGTGTGTTCTACAAACTACAATCGATATTGCTGTGTGTGGGGTGGGATAGGAGATAGGCAGGTGTCAGTGGTCCACATCCATTTTGCTGTGTGTGGGCTGCTGTGAACACAATCTTTTTGGGGTGCAGTGAACACAATCTTTTTGGGGTGCAGTGAACACAATCTTTTTTGCCCACTGAGGAGGAGGGAGAAAAGTATTTTTCTATCAGTCACTGTGTGCAGCGTTTTTCCTTCAGCTGTGCTGTGCTGACTGATCATACACTGCTGTGTTCAGTTCACATGTGCTATTATTGAGTGGTTTCAAAAATCATACACTTTTTTTCTATTCCACTATTCAATATACAGCCTTGGGTTAAAAAAAATTAAATTGTGGCCTGCAGCAGAGCTGAATGATATTTGGGGTTTTTGGGGTTCATCTCATACTTCTGAAGATTTGAGGGTGCTGTCTGTTCCAAACTCCTCCTACTCCTCATCCAGCCTTTTAGGGGTACAAACAATAGTAATTGGGGCCTAGTGTGCTTCTGTACGTGTGAGATACATACACTTTTTTTGATCATATTTTCTATTCCGCTATTCAATAAAAACCTTTGGGGATCAGTTAAATTGCAGGATAGTCTGTGTTGGTACGTGTGAGATCCACCTTTCCAAGTTTTTGGGGTTCATCTCATACTTCTGAAGATTTTAGGGTGCTGCCTGTTCCATACTCCTCCTACTCCTCATCCAGCCTTTTAGGGGTACAAACAATAGTAATTGGGGCCTAGTGTGGTTTTGTACGTGTGAGATACATACACTTTTTTTGATCATATTTTCTATTCCGCTATTCAATAAAAACCTTCGGGGATCAATTAAATTGCGGGATAGTCTGTGTTGGTACGTGTGAGATCCACCTTTCCAAGTTTTTGGGGTTCATCTCATACTTCTGAAGATTTGAGGGTGCTGCCTGTTCCATACTCCTCCTACTCCTCATCCTGCCTTTAGGGGTACAAACAATAGTAATTGGGGCCTAGTGTGCTTCTGCACGTGTGAGATACATACACTTTTTTTGATCATATTTTCTATTCTGCTATTTAATCAAAACTTTTGGGTATAAACAATTAAATTGCGGGATAGTGTCGGTACGTGTGAGACACACCTTTCCAATTTTTGGGGCGCATCTCATACTGCCGAGGATTTGAGGGTGCTTCAGTCTGCCTCCTGCCTGTTCTGAACTCCTCCTACTCCTCATCCTGCCTTTAGGGTACAAAAAATTGTAATCGGGGCCTAGATTGTGTTTGTACGTGTGAGATACACCGTTTTGTAAAATTTGTCCTATTCCGCTATTCAATATACACCCTGTTTGAGTGTAAAAAATTAAATTGCGGGATAGTTTGTATCGGTACATGTGAGATACACCTTTTTAAATTTGTTTGGCGCATCTCCTTCTACCGCCGAGGATTGCAGGGCGCTTCAGTTTGCCTCCTGTTCCCAACTCCTCCTACTCCTCTTCCTCATCCTGCCTTTAGGGTACAAAAAATTGTAATCGGGGCCTAGTCTGTGTTTGTACGTGTGAGATACACCGTATTATAACATTTTTCCTATTCCGCTATTCAATATACACCCTTTTGGAGTGTAAGAAAATTAAATTACGGCATAGTCTGTATCGGTACATGTGAGATACACCTTTTAAATTTGTTTGGCGCATCTCCTTCCACCGCCAAGGATTGCAGGGCGCTTCAGTTTGCCTCCTGTTCCCAACTGCTCCTACTCCTCTTCCTCATCCTCCCTTTAGGGTACAAAAAAATTTTAATCGGGGCCTAGTCTGTGTTTGTACGTGTGAGATACACCGTTTTTTTATCCTTTTTCCTATTCCGCTATTCAATATACACACTTTTGGGGTAAAAAACATTAAATTGCTGCATAGTTTGCATATTTGACTGTCAGATACACCCGTGTGATACTGTTGTTGTTTTGTTCCGCTATTCAATAAACACCTTTCTAGGGCAAGATCATAAATTACAGAAATATGAGGAGACCGTCAAATAGGGGCCGTGGCCTGGGTCATGGTGCTGCTGGTAGAGCTCCTGTTGCAAGGAGAGGACGTGGTCAATCTGTGCCAGCTACACGCACAAGTGAAATACCTTCCACAAGTGTGAGTAGGCGACAGAACCTGCAGCAGTATTTGGTAGGGCATAATGCGCCTCTAGACGTGATGAGGCCTGAAGAAGTACAGGCGATAGTAGATTGGGTTGCTGACAGTGCCTCCAGTTCCTTCACATTGTCTCCCACCCAGTCTACTGCAGAAAGGTCAGAGTTGGCACCTGCAGCCAATGTCCAACCCTCTTTCACCTCACCCCTTGGAAATCAGGCAAGCAGTCTGAGCCCCAATCCATACAGCAGTCTCTTGTTCTTTTTGAGGACTCTGTCAGCAGGGTTTCCCAGGGCCATCCACCTAGCCCTGCCCCAGAAGTGGAAGAGATTGAGTGCAGCGATGCCCAACCACTTATTTCTCAAGATGAGTACATGCAAGGACCATCGCAGCACGTCTCCGATGATGACGAAACGCAGGTGCCAACTGCTGCGGCGTTCAGAATTGTGGAGACCGACAAGGAGGGCAGGGGTGAAGACTGGGTGGAAGATGATGTGGAGGACGATAAGGTCCTCGACCCCACATGGAATGAACGTCATGCAGGTGACCTGAGTAGTTTGGAGGAAGAGGCGGTGGTCGCACAGAGCCACCAGCACAGCAGAAGAGGGAGCAGGGTGCAGAAGCGGAGCGGCCGTGCCCTAGACACTACGCCTGCTACTGCCCAACGCAGCAAGGGAACGAGCGCACCAAAGTCAGCTCAAAGGAGTTCTCTAGCGTGGAAGTTCTTTAGAAAATGTGCTGATGACAGGACACGAGTGGTTTGCACCCTGTGCAATCAGAGCCTGAAGCGAGGCATAAACCTTCTCAACCTGAGCACAACCTGCATGATAAGGCATCTAAGTGCAAAGCACGAGCTGCAGTGGAGTAGACACCTTCAAAACCAAGAAACGTCTCTGGCTCATCCTGCTTCCTCTTCTGCTGCAGTCTCGGCCGCTCCAGCCACATCTGTAGTGATACCGGCACCTGCCACCCCGCAAACAGAGGATATGTCAGCAACACCACCACCTGGGTCACCAACCATCTCCACAATGTCCCGTGGAAGCGTTCAGCTTTCCATCTCCCAAACACTTGAGAGGAAGAGGAAGTACCCCCCTACCCACCCGCGATCCCTGGCCCTGAATGCCAGCATTTCAAAATTCTTGGCCTTTGAAATGCTGTCATTCCGTCTGGTGGAGACGCACAGTTTTAAAAACCTTATGTCGGTGGCTGTCCCACAGTACGTCATGCCCAGCCGCCACTACTTTTCCAGGCAAGCCATCCCTTCCCTGCACAAGTGGGGGAAAAAATCAGGTGTGCACTGCGCAACGCCATCTCTGGCAAGGTCCACCTAACTACCGATACTTGGACCAGTAAGCACGGTCAGGGGCGTTATATCTCCCTAACGGCACACTGGGTAAATGCAGTGGCGGATGGGCCTGAGGCGGATAGCAATTTGGCGCATGTCCTTCCACCACCGAGGATTGCAGGGCGCTTCAGTTTGCCTCCTGTTCCTAACTCCTCCTACTCCGCTTCCTCATCCTCTACCGCCTCCTCATCCGGACAGTGTAACACCTTCACCACCAACTTCAGCACGGCCAGGGGTAAACGACAGCAGGCAGTTTTAAAACTTGCCTGTTTGGTGGACACACCGCGCAGGAGTTGTGGAGGAGCATGGAACAGCAGACAAATGAGTGGTTGCTGCCAGCGAGCCTCAAGCCCGGCCTGGTGGTGTGCGATAACGGGCGAAATCTCATAGCAGCTCTGGGCCTAGCCGGTTTGACGCACATCCCTTGCCTGGCGCATGTGCTGAATTTGGTGGTGCAGAGGTTCCTTAACCTCCCCCCATCCGTGCTACAGCCTATATACGGCTGCAGCGCGGACTTGAATTTTCGGGAGTCCGTCTTTATACGGCCTCCCAGTGACACGCCCCCCGTGTGCTCCCGCGAGCGCGCAGCGGGGAAAATCTGTGTTGGCCGTGTCCCTTGGACACGGCCGATCACAGATCGTGGTGAATGGCCAATCACAGCGGCCATTCACCACGTGATCGGGCCATCCAATGAGCAATGATCTCATATGTAAACATATGAGATCATCTCTCATCGCCGGCGCACGGAGACTGCAGTGTGAGGAAGGGGGAGCCGTTAGCCGCCGGGGACACACAGGAATGTAATCAGGGCACTGATCACCAGTGCCCTGATTACTAAAGGTAAAAACATACACAAATTGCACCCCCATCAGTGCCCACAGTGCCCGCCATCAGTGCCCCATCAATGCCCACAATCAGTGCCCATAGTGCTGCCAGTCAGTGCCCATCAGTGCCTGCTCATCTAGGCACTGATGAGCACTGACTGGCAGCACTATGGGCACTGAGTGTGGGCACTGATGGTGCTGCCCATCAGTGCCGCTCATCAGTGCCACCCGTCAGTGTCCAGTGCCATCCGCCAGTGCCCATCAGTGCCGCATATCAGTGCCCATCAGTGCCGCCCGTCAGTGCCGCCTCTCAGTGCCCAGCAGTGCCACCTCTCAGTGCCACCTCTCAGTGCCCAGCAGTGCCACCTCTCAGTGCCCAGCAGTGCCGCCTATCAGTGCTCATCAGTGCCGCCTATCAGTGCTCATCAGTGCCGCCTATCAGTGCCACCTATCAGTGCCACCTATCAATGCCGCCTATCAGTGCTCATCAGTGCGGCATATTAGTACCTCCTCATCAGTGCCCATAAGTGCCACCTCATCAGTGCCCATAAGTGCCACCTCATCAGTGCCCATCAGTGCAGCTTATCAGTGCCCATCAGTGCCGCCTCATCAGTGCCCATCAGTGAAAATTTATTTTCAAAATTTACTCGCAGAAAATAAGAAAAACGTTTTTTTTTTTCAAAATTTTCTGTCTTTATTCTTTTTTTTTGTAAAAAATAAAAAACCCAGAGGTGATTACATACCACCAAAAGAAAGCTCTATTTGTGTGAAAAAAATGATAAAAATTTCATATGGGTACAGTGTAGCATGACCGCGCAATTGTCATTCAAAGTGTGACAGCGCTGAAAGCTGAAAATTGGCCTGGATGGGAAGGGGGTTTAAGTGCACAGAAGGCAAGTGGTTAAAAACTACTCCGATATGTCAGAGCTGCTGCAGAAAGTGCGGGCCGTCTGTGCACACTTTCGGCGTTCTCACCCTGCTGCTGCTCGCCTGTCAGCGCTGCAGCGTAACTTCGGCCTTCCCGCTCACCGCCTCATATGTGACGTGCCCACAAGGTGGAACTCCACCTTGCACATGCTGGAAAGACTGTGCGAGCAGCAAGAGGTCATAGTGGAGTTTCAGCTGCAGCACGCACGCGTGAGTCACTCTGCGGAACAGCACCACTTCACTACCAATAACTGGGCCTCCATGCGAGACCTGTGTGCCTTGTTACGCTGTTTTGAGTACTCCACCAACATGGCCAGTGCCGATGACGCCGTTCTCAGCTTAACTATCCCACTTCTATGCCTCCTTGAAAAAACAATTTGGGCGATGATGGAAGAGGATGTGGCACAGGATGAGGAGGAGGAGGAGGAGGATGAAGAGGTAACATTTCCAAGGCTTTCAGGGCAGTCATTCGCAAGGGGCTCCGAGGGTGGGTTCCTGCACACACAAACGCCAGGGACACAATTGTCCAGCAGGGGCACAGTTCTGAAGGATGAGGAGCTGGAGGAGGAGATGGAAGCATGTTCACAGCAGGGTGGCACCCAGGCCAGCTCATGGCCATCACTGGTGCGTGGCTAGGGGGATACATAGGACACGGACGATACACCTCCCACAGAGGACAGCCTTTCGTTGCCTCTGGGCAGCCTGGCACACATGAGCGATTACATGCTGCAGTGTCTCCACAACGACCGCCGAGTTGCCCACATTCTAACTTGTGCTGATTACTGGGTGGCCACGCTGCTGGATCCCCGTTACAAGGACAACGTACCATCCTTAATTCACTCACTGGAGTGCGATCGCAAGATGCGCAAGTACAAGCGCACGCTGGTAGAAGCGATGCTGCTGGCATTCCCACCTGACAGCGGGGCCACAGTGGAAGCACAAGGCAGAGGAGGAGGAGGAGGAGGTCGCCAACGCAACCAGGGCACCGCCAGCACCTCAGAAGGCAGGGTTAGCATGGCCGAAATGTGGAAAAGCTTTGTCAGCACGCCACAACAAACAGCAGCACCAGCAGCTCATATGGAACGTCTTAGCAGGAGGCAGCATTTCACCAACATGGTGGAGCAGTATGTGTGCACACGCCTAGACGTACTGAATGACGGGTCTGCCCCCTTCAACTTCTGGGTCTCCAAGTTGAGCACATGGCCTGAGCTTGCCCTTTACGCCTTGGAGGTGCTGGCGTGCCCTGCACCCAGTGTATTATCTGAACGGGTATTTAGCACGGCTGGGGGCGTTATCACAGACAAGCGCAGCCGCCTGTCCAGAGACAATGTGGACAAGCTCACGTTCATTAAAATGAACCAGGCATGGATCCCACGGGACTTTTCCGTACCTTGTGCAGAATAGCGATGGATACCGACCTTACCCAGCCATTGTTCCATTTTTGCTCTTTCTCACTCTTTTGGGGTGTACCCTCATTTAAAATTTGTGAAAAGAAGCAGTGTTGGCTACCTCGTCCTCCTCAGGGCCAGATTAACGTAGGGGCTATTGGAGCTGCAGCTCCAGGCCCCTACCTTTTATATAGGCCCCGGGTTGGCCATATTCACTGTTACCGCTCTTCTCTCACTTGTAAACACAGAAGTCTGGCTTCTATGCTCGCTTCCCCAGGCAGCTCCCTCAGAACCTCCCCACACAGAATGAAGGCCGGACAAGGAGGGACAATTGCCGATGCATGTATGTGTTTATGGGCTTCAGAGACAGCATCCCATGTTGAATTAGGCATGCATGGCTGCACCCTTCCTCCTCTGGGTGCATGCCAAGGCACTGCCCTTAAGGCCCTTCAAAATCCTCAGCACCAAGCCCATGATGATCTTAATCCGGCCCCGTTCCTCCTCCACCGCCGCTTCCACCTACACCGCCCATAGGTGTGCGCAGCCTATTGCATTAGGGTGTGCACCCCAAAGTTTAAATACACATGCATGTGTTTGCCTACATGTACATGGCCCCGATACATTACTCTCCCTGCTGGCAAAGTGAAATAGAGCAGAGCAGGTCCGAGGGAGATATTTCCCATCACCTCACTGGCAAACAGAGCGATAATGCTATGTGCCCTAGGTGATTAGGGTGTGCCCAGGCACATCCGGCACACCCTGTGCGCACGCCTATGAGACCGCCACATCCACCACCACCTCAACCTCCCTCCTACTCCATATGGGCCTCGTCCTTCAGAGATGAAGAACATTGTTTTATTTTTCTGGGTTTTTTTTAGTTGTTTTAAGTTATTTCCCCATCCACATTTGTTTGCAGAGCACTTGCCATGCTCTTAACTACGTTTTGCTGCCATTTGCAGCACTCTAGCCCTTTCCATTGGTGTTTTAGAGCCATTTTAGTGCCTGAAAGTTCGGGTCCCCATTGACTTCAATGGGGTTCGGTGTCCGGGAAAAGTTTGGCAAAAGTCCGGGACACGGACCTGGACTTTTTTTTAAAGTTCGGCCGAACCCGCCGAACACGGACATCCAGGTGTCCGCTCAACTCTAATTGTGAATATGTATTTGTATAAAGATTGGATGTTTAGTTTTAAAGTTAGAGCATGTGGGTAAACTGCATTTTTCCTGCCTGTGATAATTATGTTAACCATTGTGTACCAGAATTATATCACAGGCAGAGGGGAGGATTTTATGTGGGTTGTAACCTTTGTGTTATTGGTTAATGTGTATTTGTTGTGGGTGTCTCCCTTGCATGGGAGCAGGGCATAAAATAAATAGTTTTTCTTTTGAATGCCTGTGGTTGGTTCCAGTAAAGCCTTGTTCCAGCATTCAGCTTTGGCTCATGTGTGGAATTATTCAGCGATACCAGCGATTTCTTATTTGGCGAATTGTGGATTCTTCAACTATTGGGGATTAAGGAATTACAAGGCGGTGAGATACAGTGATACCGTCACAGACTCCCACAGATCTGATCTCCTGAGTGGCTGCCGTTGAGTGCAGGATGGGGACAAGGTAGATGCAGGTGCCTGGGGTGCAGTGCAGATATCGACACCCCCACTGGATGATCTTACTGAAAGTGAAAGAGGCAGAGCCACCTACAGTGTGTGGGGACATACTAGAGCCGACTGGGTCCTTCATTTTAATACAGCAACACAAGTAAGACAAGTGGAAGATGGTGGAGCTTTTAAAAAGGGAGGTAGAAGATGGAGCAGTGAAAGGGGGCTGCATGCAGAGGCTAAAGGGCGGTGAAAGTGAGATTTGGATAGGGGATGCAGAGGTAAGCAGCTGTGGAAGAAGGCTGAACTTTGCCCTCTGCATGTAGTGCACCCCTGAACTCTGCACTCTGTATGTGGCCCACCCCTAAACGCTGCACGTTGTACATAGCACACCCTTGAACTTAGCACTCTATATGCAGCACACTCCTGAACTCTGAAATCTGTATACACTGCACCCCTAAACTCTGCACTATGTACATAGCACACCCCTGAACTCTGTACACTATATGCAGCGCACTCCTGAACTCTGCATTCTGTATGCAGCGCACTCCTGAACTCTGCATACTGTATGCAGCGCACCCCTAAACTCGACACTATGTACATAGCACACCCCTGAACTCTGAACTCCATATGCAGCGCTTTCCTGAACTCTGCACTGCGTACATAGCACACCACTGAACTCTGCACTATGCGTGTAGTGCATCCCTGAGCTCTGCACTCTGTATGCAGCACACCCCTGAACCCTTTACTATATGCATAGCGCACCCCTGAACTCTACACTATGTATGCAGCACACCCCTGAACCCTTTACTATATGCATAGCGCACCCCTGAACTCTACACTCTGTATGCAGCACACCCCTGAACTCTGCACTATGTACAAAGCACACCCCTAAACTCTGCACTATGTACATAGCACACCCCTGAACTCTGCACTATGTACATAGCATAACCCTGAACTCTGCACTCTATATGCAGTGCACTCCTGAACTATGCAATCTGTATGCAGCGCACCCCTAATCTCTGCACTATGTACATAGCACACCCCTGAACTCTGCACTCTATATGCAGCGCACTCCTGAACGCTGCACTGCATACCAGTGTTAATTTTGTCGACTAAAACATTTTCGTCACCTAAATTAATACTATTTTAGTCGACTAAAATACGACTAAAACTAAAAGAATTTAGATGACTAAAATACAACTAAAACTAAAATGGCATTTTAGTCAACAGACTATGACTAAAACTAAATTGAAATTTGACGTAAAAATTAACACTGCACTAACACATAAGAATATGTAGGGGGCATCTACTAAGCTGCTAAAAGAAAAGAAAGTTTAGAAAAAAGCTTTTCTTACTTTTTTTTTTGTTAATATTTAATGTTAGTAATATATTTAGGTAATATGTACAATGGCAATACATAATATAGTTTGCAAAATAAATAGAGTTTACAGTTTTTGTTTTTTTTTATATTTTCAAGTTGTACTTGTGCTTGTCAAAAAGCAACATATTTGTTTTACGAAACTTGGTTTTATTTATAAGGACATTTTATATCACAACAACGGCCAAATCTGTGTCTGCCGTGCGTGTTCCATCCTTAATACCAGAAATAATAACATGATATTAGATTTTTACTCCAAGGAATTTGGCTAAAGAAATGCTTAAATAATGCATTAAAATTTAACTAAACCCATTAAATTTTAGATGACTAAAATGTACCGGAGATTTTAGTCGACTAAAACTAAAACAATTCAGACTACTAAAATACGACTAAAACTAAAATGCCATTTTAGTCAAAAGACTATAACTAAAACTAAATCGAAAATTTGATGTCAAAATTAACACTGCTGTGTACATAGCACACCCCTGAACTGTGCACTCTGTATGCAGCACACTCCTGAACTCTGCACTGCGTACATAGCACACCCCTGAACTCTGCACTCTGCGTGTAGTGCACCCTTGAGCTCTGCACTCTGTATGTAGCACACCCCTGAACTCTGTACTATATGCATAGCGTACCCCTGAACTCTACACTCTGTATGTATCACCTCATCCTTTCCAACTCTGTATATAATTCACTCCTGGTATTTAATGCCCCTTTAAGACATAGTTACATAGTTACAAAGTTACATAGTAGGTGAGATTGAATAAAGACAATAGTCCATCCAGTTCAACCTGTGTAGATGTGTGTGGCTGTAATCATTTCTCATAGCCCTCAATGTTCTGATCCTTGAGATGTACATCTAAGAGTCTTTTAAAAGCCACCATACTTCCCGCAGAAACCACCTCTTGTGGTAGAGAATTCCACAGTCTTGTAGCCCTAACAGTAAAGAACCCCCCACGTTGCCTGAGGTTAAAAAGCTTCTCCTCTAATCGCATTGTATGCCCCCGAGTCCTCATGCAATCCTTTCGACTGAATAGCTTTTTTTCTATGCTGAGATCCCCATTGAGATATTTATAAATTGCTATCATGTCCCCTCTCAGGCGTCTCTTCTCCAGGGAGAATAAATCAAGCGATTGCAGACGCTCTTCATAATTAAGGTCCTCCAATCCCCTAATTAGTTTAGTTGCCCTTCTCTGGACTCTCTCCAGCTCCAACACATCCCTCCTGAGGACTGGCAACCAGAACTGGACAGAATACTCCAGATGCGGTCGGACCAGATTTTTATAAAGTGGAAGGATTATAGTCTTATCTCTGGAATACATCCCTTTCTTTATGCATGCTAATATTCTACTGGCTTTGGCAGCTGCCGATGGACATTGCATGCTATTGCCTAATCTATCATCAACCAAGACTCCCAGATCCTTCTCCATTTTTGATTCCCCCAAAGGTCCCCCCCCCCCCTCCTAACGTGTATTGTGCTTATATGTTTTTAGTCCCCAAGTGCAAAACCTTACACCACTGTTAGTGAAATTTGACCACACCCACCATTTGATGCAGTATGGAACGTGTTTGTGTGTGTGGGGGGGGGGCTGGTTTTAGGGGTCGTAGTTGAGTTCCTGCACCTATTTTCTGAGAAAAATAGCCCTGCCAGAAATATGTAATTTAAGAAAAAACGAAAGAAGCACATAGTTTACTTTTTTACTTCTCTATTTTTATTTAGGACTAGACTTTATAGACAGGAGAGAAGAATTCTCAAAGCAGTCAGGCTATACAAGATCCAATGGTTTATGTTTATTGGAACTTTATGAGTTGAAAATATAATAATATAAAAAAATAAAAGAAACTGTAAAAAAAAAAGCCTGATAAGTAAATGATAGCCAGCAAGCTCACTGCACACATTTCACTGGACACATTCTTGTTTAGCAGTCCTTGGCTCTGATCAGAATGTTGGATTTCTTGGGTCTTAACTCACAGATCCAGGAATGATGCTCGTTGCACGGGGATGAGGTCAATTGAAGTCGTTGATCCAGTTTGGCACAATGACCAGGCTGAGCATCCGGGACAAACACCCTGAAGAACACACCACACCTCTATTATTATATGAAACACCAAGGTACGCCTGAACTACCTCCCAAATCAAAGAAGCTCAGTGAAGTGTAATACTGCCAATAAATGCCTGATGGTAAAATGATGATAAAACTTTGGAGGAAGAACGGTGCTCCTCACTAGTGAAGGGCTTCAGCTCAGACTTGGGTTCCATCTGAGCCCAAGTTCATCTCAATCCAGGAGTTGGCTGTCATTGTTGGAAGATTCTGCACCAAAGCATACTACAGCAAGCTACCACTTACAGAAAAAAAAAATTGTGGGGTCCCCCTTAACCACTTAAGCCCCAGAGGATTTTCCTGCTCAAAGACCAGGGCCTATTTTGCGATTCGGCACTGCGTGACTTTAACGGACAATTGCGCGGTCGTGCGACGCTGTACCCACTGTTACTGTAAAAATGACACTGGCAGGGAAGGGGTTAACTTTATTAGTGATCAAGGGGTTAAGTGTGTCCCTAGGGGCGTGATTCTAACTGTAAAGGGGTGTGGCTTGTGATGTAACCACAGAGACATACGATCCTACATAGCTACAGATTAGCTTGTACTGGAATCACTCTTTATTGAACAGTCACACAGAATTTATATACAGCATGGACCTCCCCCTCCTGATCAGATTACCACACACAGATAAGGGGTTGCCTGATTACATTCTCATATGCAGATAAAAATGTATACAGAAATAGAATTAACCTGAACTAATTATCTAGCCATCTGGACAGAACAATGTGGGCTCATTAACATTTAACAACTTAACACAATCCACTTTGTTTACATCAGCCACCTGCCTTTCTCCCTCTCCAGCGGGAGATCGCGAGTGGCCGGCGGACATCGGAGTCGCCGGTCACTCGCGCTGGGATGGCAGTGAATAAGCGGGGGTGGGAGCGCGCCTCCCGTGGTGCGCGTTTGTCCCCTGCAGGCTCCTGGGCGAGTGACCTAGTACTACATCACTTTGCCCAGGAGGGGCTGACTGCCGCTGTAAAAGTACTGTGGGCGGTCGGCAAGTGGTTAAAAATCCATACTAGACCCTAAATCTGAGCATGCAACCTGGGTGGTCAGGAAAGGGTTGATAAATCCCCTCTCCCCTCCTGAACTATACCAGGCTACATGTCCTCAACATGGGGGCTGGTGCCTTGCCAGGAGAGACCCTCCCGGCAAAGCACCTTTGTCCCCATGTTGATGGGGGCAAGGGCCTCTTTCCCACAACCCAGGCCCAGTGGTTATGGGGGTCTTTTGGAATCTGGAAGCCCTCTTTAATAATGAGACACCAGATACCACTCTCTTTGTTCCCCTCGTGAATGAGTAGGAGGTATATAGTACTCCTACTCATTCACCCATAAAAAAGTTGTAACCAAGAAATAAAGACACTCGGACAATTGACAAGTCATTTATTAAAATATAAAAATCCCCCAAAATGTCCCTTATCGTAAATCCATCATCAATCACAATGCCTGTCATCCATCGACCTGCTGAAAAAAAACAAAAACTTGAGGACATGGCACATGTGGGCAGTCCTGATGGTAACACCAGCCGAATGACAGCTCTCCAAGCTGTCATGAGCTAAAAAAAGTAAGGGGCAAGGATGGTGGTGACTTCATTGCCCAAATATGGTCAGTTGCCATATTTGGGCAGTGATATCACTAATATGTGACATTAAAGGTCCCTAGGGATGCTGCAAGTGCATTCACCACAGCTTCCTCAGGTACCAGAGACATCGGGAAGCTTTCCTATTTAGATACAGTAGAAATACCACTTCTTTATATGATTTCCAGCTCCTGCCAAGCAGGAGTTCGAAAGGGATAAAGTTCAGGCATAAATCCGGACACCTGAACAGCCAAAATTTGGGCTGAACCTAGGTTTGGACCAAACTGTTGGCTCATCCCTAATTGTGAGGGTTAGAGGCAGAGATCTCCTAATCTAGCATGAATTTTGGATGGACAGTTTAGCTCTGGACACCACTAAAAGCTGACAAGTCTCTGCTAATTGCCTAGTCTGGGTCCAATGTGTAACCTATGTAGCACCCTCCTAGGTAGGTGCTAGTGAGGACATGGCTCGGTTTGGAGGGGGGTGAGTGTAGCACCCTCCTAGGTAGATGCTAGTGAGAGAGTCTAGTTTTGAGCTCTGTCTGCTTACCAGAGGGGCCTCAGGTAAATCTATATTGTTCTCTGCCTATCAGAGAGCAGGATCTGTTAGTGAGGTCTGCTCATTGTGCTCAGTATGCAATTCATTCAGTATGGAGAGTGTTTCACGCTGGTCCAATAGGGAGGCATATTGGACAGTGGGAGGAAACCTGACAAATGGATGCATGGGCTTTTGATACAGTCCTGACGATTGGCAGAGGGCAGGTCACCTCGGTGCATTTTGGGATACTTTACAAAAGCCACATGTGCTGGAGTTCTTTCGTTGGGGAGCAGAGTCTCGGAGTGAGGGGGGCGGCTGCCTCCTGCTCTGTAGAGGTGCCATGCCACCTCAGGGAGTCGTTCTGAGGGCTGGAAGAGTAGCAATGAGGAGCTGAACCCAGAGGTCCAGGGAAGCTGAGTGTGGGGGGGGGGATGCTGGAGGATCTGTCTCTGCAGTACAGTGAGTACAGAATCTTGTGTCAAGGGGCCTGACCTGAGGGGGGGGGGGTGGATGGGTGTCAGCTGAAAGGGGATGCTAGTGAGAGTGTCCTGAAGATAAGATATCGTTCACCAAGGCATGTTGTCAGAGAGTAAAGAGAGCAAGAGACTTAACCCTTTCTACACTTGTGACAGTGTGGATAACAATCTGGCTGTTCCTAAGTACCAAATAAGTTCTGAAGATAGAAGTCCTCATCTATGTGAATAGTTCAGTTGGAGTATCCCACTATTTCCTTCTCCTATCCCAATTACCAATAAACAACAAAAAAAACAGCACCCCTAGACTGTTTATTTCTGTGAAGAGCCAACAGGGGCAAGGAGGGATCCAGGAACTATTCATAACCATGTGCTGGTAACCCAGAGAGCCCGCAGAGTCAGTATCGGTGGCGGCTGGTGCATTGGGGGCGCAGGGGTGCCGCCCCCCCCCATCCATGCGTCTGGCCCCCTAGTCTACCTGCAGGACGCCGGATGCATTGATTCCAATGTTTTTTTTTTTTTTAAGCACGTGAGTAGAACCAGAGGCTCTAATAGGCTTCAAAAAAAGGGTAGGCTCGGGGACGCAGAGCACTATGCCTCGAGACCATCCAGCGGTGTGACAATAGCGAATGAATGTTGTGAAAATTAATTTGGTGCGCTACAACGTGATCTGATGTTTATATAAATAATAATAAAGCATTTATATATAAACAAAACAATAAGTGTATTATCCACCAAGTGAATACAATTGCTAAACAAAAAATCGTGAGTGTTCATACAAGTGCTGAACAAAAACTATACAGCAAATATTAATGTCCAAAACAAGTGCTGAACAAATTCAATCTTTTTTCAAAGAGAATAGTGATGTAGAAATTGTGATGAAAATAAACTGGTGATTTAAGTGATTTCGGCAAGGTGTGACAGTTTCCCACCACATCTTAAATGTGCTTCTTACCAGAATGAAAGATAAAAAAGGGCATATAAATGATAATCGTTTCCAAGAAACTTCCGATGACACCTCAAAAACTCAGGGTGAATCAATATTCCCTTCACCAAGTAACCAGGCAGTTCCTTACCAGATGTAAAGAAATGAAGAGCGTTTCAAATCATTCCTTTCTCCCTGTACTTGAAGTGATGGGAAAGTTTCTCCTGGCACTTGCACTCGGTTTATCATCCACAGCAATTCCACATATGAGAGAAAAGCAAGGGAGGCCACAAATAGTGCATTATCCCCAAGTAAAATGTATTGTAAAAGGTGAATACACTTACAACAATCTTGCAAAGAAAGTGCCTGTGACGATCGATATCCGTGGATTGTCTGCGGTACAATACCGGCGGTATGTAGAGTGGCGGCGCGGCTCCTCCTACTTCTGACTCAGCGTTTCTCCTCAATAGGCTTCCATTGAGGGAAGCCCGTGCTGTCACTCATGCCCTTTTGTATATGTCGGCTTTTTTACTTCCGGTGTCATTCATGATTGAAACAGGATATGAGGCAAAAAGTTACGCCGCTATTATTGCACTATTTCTCAAAAGAAAAGCATCTCAATCCTTTATAGTTTGGCGAACTTACTTCTAGATCTCAATATTCTCACATTTTGAGCTTTTTTACATGTATCAACCAATCAATCAAAACTTATGTAAACTCTGACATCGGAAGTACTATACCTCATACAATTTAATTTAACCCTATTGTGGTTATCCCACCAGGGTATAAACATTTGAAGGATATAAACATGGAGTAAAAACATTATTGCAAATTTAAAAATTATTATTTAGTCCCCTGCATAAATCATAAAAAGTTAAAAATGCATAAAATTACATCTTTTATAAGATAAAACAATACGCATTATGCATTCTAAATTATTAAAATATATAAACTTTATTGTAAACATTAAAAACATTAAATATGAGGAGGATTGCATAAAAACTACAACATTCCAAATTTAAAAATTTTTAAAATTTAAAAATTCCAAAAAATTGTTCTTAAATCGCGCATCTGAAGCTTAATCAGCCTACCTCCCCACTAAGGCACCTCAAAGAGTGTCTGTGGGTTGGGAGATGCATAGTGCTTCTAATGGGAATGTCGGTTCCTATACAGTCCCCAACATATCAATTGAAACTTTATCAGAATATCGAGAGTAGATACATATGAGTAGAGGGGGAGAGGAAAGAAATTATGTGTATCCACTTTAACTATTATTGATGTATGAATTTATATCCCACTCTATGTTATGGCCTAAAGGTCTAAAACATTTCATTTCATAAATCCAGTAAACTTCTCTTCTGGAAATGGACCTTTTTAGGTTACTTCCACGCCAATGAGGGTTATATTTTTCAATCACTGTGATGGTCAAATCTCGTGAGTTTTTTTGATGGCATAATGCATAATGTTTGGATAAACTGTGTCCTTGAAAACCTTTACAAATATTGGTCAAATGTTCTCCTATTCGGATACTGGCAGTCCGAATGGTTCTACCCATATATTGCTTGCTACAACTACATGTGAGTAAATAAATTACCCCCTTTGTGTGACAAGAAATGAAATCTTTTATTGGATATTCTTTTCCTGTGGTTGTGGACTTAAATTTATTGGTTTTAACAGTTTTTGCTTCTTTACAGATCCTACAATCTTTACAAGGAAAAAATCCTTTCATATTTGGGAACATCTTAGGCTGTATGGGTTTCTCTACAGGGTTTTTTGCGATCATATCTCTCAAATTATTGGACTTGCGATATATCATCTGTGGTTGTCCAGGTAGACTTGATCCCAAAATTCTATCTCCCTGTAGTATTCCCCAGTGTTTCTTAAAAAGATGGTTCAACCATCTGTAATGACTGGAGAATTTAGTGATGAAAGCATATTCATATCCCATTTTTTTCTTCGGATTAGATCCTCCTGTTTCTTTTGGTGTAATTAGTTCAGCTTGTTTGTATTTTCCAATGATGTTGATTTTGTCTTCCAAAGTTGACGAGTTATATCCTTTTTCTATAAATCTACCTTTTAGTGTTTGTGCTTGTGTTTGAAAATCAGAATCTTCAGTACAATTTCTTCTGATTCTTTGAAACTGACTTTTGGGCACTGCTTTTAGCCAAGACGGATGATGACAACTGTCTACTGATATAAATCCGTTTTTGTCTGTTGGCTTAAAGTGGGTTTTTGTTACAAATCCCAGGCCCTTTCTACTTATAACCAAATCTAGGTAGTTGATAGAGGAATTGCTGAACTGATAGGTGAATCTGATCCCCCAGTCGTTGCAATTGAGATTGTTCATAAAATGATGCAAGGATTCTTCATTCCCTTTCCAAATGAACAAGGCGTCGTCTATATAACGACGCCATAAAACTAGTTCTTTGGCCCTGTTAGAAAATATATTGTTATCCTCCCACAGGGCCATGAATAAGTTCACCAAACTCGGAGCGAATTTGGCTCCCATTGCAACTCCGGTTTTTTGAAGATAGAATGTATTCCCAAAGAAAATATAATTGTGCTCCATTCCAAAGGAGCTCCAAAATAAATTTCTTCTGTTTCAACGGGATATTGTAATCCTGATCCAAGAAGGTATTGACAGCTTCATATCCTAAATGGTGCGGGATCACTGTATATAAAAAAGTGACGTCCGCTGTTACCAAAAGGATATTTCCTTCCACCTCTAATTATGTCATCTCCCTAATGCGTTGGGTGGTATCATTCAGGAATGCAGGGGTTTCCTCAACAAGCAGCTGTAGAAAAATTATCATTATCAGTGCACTTTTCTTCATTTCCATTTCACTTTTTACCTGAAGTGCAGCAAGATAATATGGATATTTTTGAGTATCATAGCGCAAGAAAAATAGCAGAAGATGAGGTTTTTGAAAAAAACAATTCTGATTCCACAGATCTTAGAGGCATATTTATGAGATTGAAAAACGTTATGGTTGCAGAACTTCATGCAGCCTGGGATATCGTTTTTCTTGAAAAATATCCACAAGAAAAAATGATCCCCAGGAGTTGAAGGTGGAATCTTAACCCAGATCAAGGGGATAAATGGAAACAACTGAAAACGACATTGCTCAAAGATTGCGGGAGGCCGAACCAGTGACAGGAAATGTAGGTACACACACCAGTCGACAGTTACAGATACGTTACCGATATGGGTGATGCTTGGCGGGAACAATAATGTAATTATAGGTAGATGTGCAGGACTAGAGGAGACGGTGAGCTCTCAGCTGGAGTAGGACGGTGGTCACTCCTAGATCAACACACTGGGTATTAAGAGGTAGTCGCTGAAATACTGCGGTGAAGCAGAACGTACAACACAACGAAGTTCGCTTCTGGTGGCAGAGATAAACAAAGAAGTAAAGAAAAAGTTATAACAAAAGAAACTTGCACAACAGTGCACCGGCACTGAAACTGAGTACAATACTTTGCGGTGAGGAACAAAAAGTGCCAATACTCAGCAAGTGTAACCCTGTGTCAGGCTTGCTGAAAACAAAATGGGGGTTTTCCACACACAGGTGGAGGAACAGAACGTGAAGTAAATCAGGTAATCACATATTTGTAGCCCGGCCGGACTAAGTGAAGCTATGGAGGGGTAGCTCTGAACTCACATTTAAAACCTGAAGTTTGGGGACCCCTGATGTGGCCTGGATCTAGGCGGAGGGGGTAGTCTTGCACCCTCTGGGGAACCTTTAGGAAGCTCTGGAATGATACCCCAAGAGTGAAGTAGTTTCATTCCACCTTCAATAGTGGAAATAGTGTGGGGAATGCCGTTGTGTGTGACCATAAGCGTGGCAGGATGACGCCATTTGTAGACGATTTTATGGTTAAAGAGAGCCTTGGTCAGAGTCTTCAGTTGCCGCCGCTGCTGGAGAGTATGTTGAGACAGATCTGCATATAGTTGGATAGCTTCATATGGAGCTGGCAATGTGCCCATTTTCCTAGACACTTGAAGAATCTGTTCTTTAGCCGGGTAAAAATGTATACGTAAAAGCACATCCCTGGGAACAGAGTCTTCTAGGTGGCGAGGCCTAGGGAGCCTGTGGATCCGATCAATAGTCAACTCTATAGGTGACAGCCCAGGAACCATAGCCGAGAACATTGTAGTTGCATACTGTTGCAGGTCAGCAGGTTGCACAGACTCAGGGATGCCTCTAATTTTAATATTATTGCGGCGAGATCGGTCTTCAAGATCTGCCAATTTATGCTTAATCCAGTCAGTATCCTCTCTCTGTTCATTGTAAGCATCAATGAGATCGTTTACTGTGTCAGTGCATTCCTCCATTTTATCTTCTATATGTGTCACCCTCCTGCCCACCTGCAACATCTCACTAGAAAATTTCTGCATGATGGTCGATAAGTTCGCCATTAGAGACGATTGGAATGTCATCAACATATTTTTCATAGTGGTGTCTAGCACCGGTTGTCCCGTAGTAGGGAACGCACCTATGGAGGATTGTAGTGCTGCCATGGCACACAGTTCTGGGAGCGGTGTACTCACTGCGGGATCAGACATGTCCTCCGGTTCCATTCTCATGCGGGTCTTAGCGGGGCTGCCCGTGACTGGGGTCGCTGGAGAAGAAGAAGCAGTCACTCTGTCATCCGTGATCAGCGGCAACGCGTCAGGCAGATCGGTGTAGGCCGCGGCTTCCCCTCCCTCAGCAGGCGCGGCGGCGCCATCTTGGGATTTCCCGGGCCTCGCTGGCGGCCGAGAGAAGAAGGCCGTAAGCTTAGTAGGTCCCCTCTCGTCTTTTCGTTTGCGGGACGACATCTTCCTAAGGGGTCAGGAGTGCCAGTAGACCGATTCTGGAGCGTCGCTGTCCGTTTGCTGCCCCGATGCTGGTGGATTGTCCGGCCGGCTACAGGGAGCTCACAGCTCAAGCAGCCATTCAGCTCGCGCGCAAGCCACGCCCCCCTCCAGATCAAGGGGATAAAGAACTACTAGAGTGGTTCCAATTCTTTAATGGGGCAGGAATGAGTCTCCTAAATTTCTTGTTAGAGAGAAAAAGAAGAAAAGTTATAAGACTCAATAAAGAAATCCTGGAGATTAAGGAAAAATTTACACCTTGTATGCAGGAGGAAGCATACAAGGTATACAATCAGGAATTGAGAGAGATACTAGCAATGGAGGAGGAAGATCAAATGACGAAGAAGAGGAAAAAATATTTTAGAGACCTGGAAGATTACAAATCAGACAGAGTTTTTAAATGGCAGTTGCATTTGGAAGAAAGCCAGGCACAAAACTCAGAAGTTCAAACTGAGATGGAGGAAGAAACCCCAATAGTTACTTCACAAATGGGTTTCAGAGAGCCTAAAGATGGACCCAGACAAGAACCTGTGGTGCAAGAAAACAGTGCTCTCAACCAGGGACCTTCTACATCGAGGGGTCCATCTAGTAATACCATTAAGTTCAAACCTTTAAAAGAACAACAGGGTGGTTACTCCAAAAAAGAAAAAACAAAACGGAAGAAAAATAGAAAAAAACGGATTCATGGGGGTATGAGCACCAAAGATCTAGGCGGGACAGTAGGGGTTACTCTCCAGAGAGGAATCGTAGACGTTCACGATCTAGGTCTCCTAGAAGAGAAAGAGTTGACTATATGGGAAATTACCATGACTCCCCCTACTCTCCCATATATTCACAATATCAATATCAAAATCAAAATAGATATGAAGCACTAGATCCTGATGAATCAGACAGAGAAGATCACCAAGTGCAATCATTAAGAACACCAATCAGTGCTAAACCAAAGGGTTTTTTAGGCCGAGGTACAATGAAAGGCAAAAAAAATAACAAGGGGCTGCAGGGGAGGTTCTGCCCGAAAAAAGGAAAAAGTAAATACGCCCGGTATCTTTAACCTCAGCGGAATAACCCTTACGGAATCTGAAAAGCACACATTGAATAAAGGATTGAAATATGCTCCGAGAAGACCCTTAAATAAAATTGAAACATTCATAGATGTGCACAAATTTATTAGGAAAATGAATGTTAAACGACATTTCCAGGCAAAAGCAAACGAGAGGAACTATGTGTCTTGCATACCGACTAATCTTAGAAATGCTTCGACATTCAATCCAGCACATACAAACAACAATAATGTCACAGTCTTTAGAGACGTCATACTAAAGGAGCTGGAAGAGAAGGAAATTCATCCAAAACCACAATGGGATCTCTTGAAGGGAGTTAAGACCATATGTGATAACAAAAATCTTATTGTAAGACCAGCTGACAAAGGAGGAGGTATTGTGTTATTGAATAGGGACGATTATCTGACAGAGATGGAACATCTATTATCCAATCAAAACACATACCAAATACTTAAGAAAGACCCTACATTTAACTTCAAAAAGAAACTAGAAAGAGTTGTCAACGACGGTTTCAAAGCAGGAATTCTTAACAAGAAGGAGAAATAATATTTAGTTCCGCTGGCACCGAGAATACCCACCCTGTATTATCTCCCTAAAATACATAAATGTCAAAATAAACCACTGGGCAGACCGATTATAAGCGGGATAGATTCGGTTATGGCCAGAATCGGAAAGTATGTAGATTTTTTTCTACAGCCGCTTGTTCAGGAAACCCCTGCATTCCTGAAGGATACCACCCAATTAGGGAGATTACACAATTAGAGGTGGAAGGAAATATCCTTTTGGTAACAGCGGAGGTCACTTCTTTATATACAGTGATCCCGCACCATTTAGGATATGAAGCTGTCAGTACCTTCTTGGATCAGGATTACAATATCCCGTTGAAACAGAAGAAATTTATTTTGGAGCTCCTTTGGAATGGAGCACAATTATTTTTTCTTTGGGAATACCTTCTATCTTCAAAAAACTGGAGTTGCAATGGGAGCCAAATTCGCTCCGAGTTTGGCAAACTTATTCACGGCCCTGTGGGAGGATAACAATATATTTTCCAACAGGGCCAAAGAACTAGTTTTATGGCGTCGTTATATAGATGACGCCTTGTTCATTTGGAAAGGGAATGAAGAAGCCAACAGACAAAAACGGATTTATATCAGTAGACAGTTGTCATCATCCATCTTGGCTAAAAGCAGTGCCCAAAAGTCAGCTTCAAAGAATCAGAAGAAATTGTACTGAAGATTCTGATTTTCAAACACAAGCACAAACACTAAAAGGTAGATTTATAGAAAAAGGATATGACTCGTCAACGTTGGAAGACGAAATCAACATCATTGGAAAATACAAACAAGCTGAACTAATTACACCAAAAGAAACAGGAGGATCTAATCCGAAGAAAAAAATGGGATATGAATATGCTTTCATCACTAAATTCTCCAGTCATTACAGATAGTTGAACCATCTTTTTAAGAAACACTGGGGAATACTACAGGGAGATAAAATTTTGGGATCAAGTCTACCTGGACAACCACAGATGATATATCGCAAGTCCAATAATTTGAGAGATATGATCGCAAAAAACCCTGTAGAGAAACCCATACAGCCTAAGATGTTCCCAAATATGAAAGGATTTTTTCCTTGTAAAGATTGTAGTATCTGTAAAGAAGCAAAAACTGTTAAAACCAATAAATTTAAGTCCACAACCACAGGAAAAGAATATCCAAAAAAAGATTTCATTTCTTGTCACACAAAGGGGGTAATTTATTTACTCACATGTAGTTGTAGCAAGCAATATATGGGTAGAACCATTCGGACTGCCAGTATCCGAATAGGAGAACATTTGACCAATATTTGTAAAGGTTTTCAAGGACACAGTTTATCCAAACATTATGCATTATGCCATCAAAAAAACCCACGAGATTTGACCATCACAGTGATTGAAAAATATAACCCCCATTGGCGTGGAAGTAACCTAAAAAGGTCCATTTCCAGAAGAGAAGTTTACTGGATTTATGAAATGAAATGTTTTAGACCTTTAGGCCATAACATAGAGTGGGATATAAATTGATACATCAATAATAGTTAAAGTGGATACACATAATTTCTTTCCTCTCCCCCTCTACTCATATGTATCTACTCTCGATATTCTGATAAAGTTTCAATTGATATGTTGGGGACTGTATAGGAACCGACATTCCCATTAGAAGCACTATGCATCTCCCAACCCACAGACACTCTTTGAGGTGCCTTAGTGGGGAGGTAGGCTGATTAAGCTTCAGATGCGCGATTTAAGAACAATTTTTTGGAATTTTAAAATTTTAAAAATTTTTAAATTTGGAATGTTGTAGTTTTTATGCAATCCTCCTCATATTTAATGTTTTTAATGTTTACAATAAAGTTTATATATTTTAATAATTTAGAATGCATTTTTAGTATTGTTTTATCTTATAAAAGATGTAATTTTATGCATTTTTAACTTTTTATGATTTATGCAGGGGACTAAATAATAATTTTTAAATTTGCAATAATGTTTTTACTCCTTGTTTATATCCTTCAAATGTTTATACCCTGGTGGGATAACCACAATAGGGTTAAATTAAATTGTATGAGGTATAGTACTTCCGATGTCAGAGTTTACATAAGTTTTGATTGATTGGTTGATACATGTAAAAAAGCTCAAAATGTGAGAATATTGAGATCTAGAAGTAAGTTTGCCAAACTATAAAGGATTGAGATGCTTTTCTTTTGAAAAATGGTGCAGGGGGGGCGTGTCCGGCAGCCAGCGGAGTTGGATGTGAGGAAAGAGCGCTCCGCCGGTACGTTTTATAATCGGCCTCCATCCTCCGTTATTTTACAGTTTGAGGGCACCATCTCAACATCGGGGGTCTCTTCTAACCACTGGGGACCAATATAGCCCTATATTATTGAGTTTGGAGGAGCGCCGTATTTGAGGCCTAGTGACCAGGCGAAGCCGCGGTCTTTCCTGCCGCGGAGCACGATCGCGCCTCCGGCTTCTCGAATCGGCTTCCATCCTCCGATTACATCTCATTTGAGGACACCATCACGCCATCGGGGGTCTCCTCTAACCACCAGGGAACTTTATAAACCTGTACAAGGGAGTTTGGAGCCGGGAAGCCGCCCGTGGAGGACGCCGGGGAGAGAGCCGGAACTTTTAATCTACAACCATCCGACGGTTTTGAGCACCTAAAAACTGCTCAAAACGATCCTCTCTGACTCTCTCTGGTGCCCTTTCCACTCTCAGTGGCCTTTTGAGTGGAAAAAGCGGCCCGATTACTATCTGGGGACAGTGCGGCCTTGTAGCGATCGGAAGCCACGGCCTCGCCTGAACAGGCCGCGACCAGCCATCTGGAGCATTACAGGCATTAGCTGGCCCGAACTGCTAGCCATCCACCTCAGTGAACACAGGGAGTTTCCTCCCTGATGCAACCCTTGGGCCTACTCACCACGACAAGCCACAGCCTTGCCTAAAATCACTGCGAGGGGGGCCCGGAGTGCCCACACCACACACCCAGCCCTCCACAACCATCAACACACCCCCCAGAGGCCCACCTGGACCACCTTCATTGGGCACATACCTCTCTGGTGGCGGTGGACGCCCGGGTGCCCCAGTAGCGGATTCGGGGCCTACTTAGTAGCCACAGCCGCGGCCTTTCCACATCGGCAGTGAGACCTGACAGCCAGAGTTCCGGTAAGCGGCAGTGATCCTCCCTCAGGACCCCTATGATCCCATCCTCCGCTCATCTGCCAAAGCACCCAGCTGCACACCCCAAGGACTTATAACTCCCTCCAGATTAAATCAAGGGGCCACCCACCATCTTGGCTGCACATGGTGTTATAACAACAGCCTTTCATCCCTGCACTAACTATCTGATTCTGGACATTTACTTACTAGTCCCACACAGCTGTTTCCAGACTCAAAGACCCATATCCTCCTCAGCTACCAGCTCAACCTCTCCTATGGCGACGAGTGCGGTGTCTTCTAGGCAAGACATGACAGCCTAGAGCTCCGCATCTCTGGGGATAGGACAGCCTAGCCGCATCGAGTCACCGACACCTGCTTTACCTCTAACAGACCCAACTGCCCGTCCAACCTGAGATGGTATACGGGGGCACCAAGTCAAAAATAAAAACTAAATCCATCCGGGACGTGCTGATCAAGTCATCTTCCACGATGACGGGCCCGCCATCTTCCAGATCACCTCACACGCCCTCTCGTGTGCATTCCTCGGCCCATCCACAGGAGGGGGAATTTGACCCTGACTTTGGACTGACTCCACTTATACTCCGGGGCGACACTTCGCAAACTGACCTCCTCCAGCAATTTGAGCGGATGCTCACCCGGGCCCTGAAAACAACCTCAGATGCCATAACGGACAGGCTCACACATGAAATTAGGGAAGTGGGCCACGCACTACTGTACTGGAACAGCGTACTGAAGAGCTAGAGGTAATGACAGGCAACCATGCTGAGGAGCTTGAGACTCTCAGAGAGGAGAACCTGACCCTACAATCCCGCTTGGAGGACTTCGAGAACAGGGCCAGGAGATCCAATATCCGGATCAGGGGTATCCCTGAATCGGTAGAGGACCTCCAATCCACCATAACGGCACTTTTTCAGGAACTAGCCCCTTCTATACCAATTGAGCGGTTGGAAATGGACAGGATTCATAGATCCCTAGCCCAACGCTCCGATGATGGACCGCCAAGAGATATCATAGTGAAACTTCATTATTTCCGCTCCAAAGAACAACTCATGGCAGCTGCCCGCAACCGGGAGGCTTTACACTTTCAGGGTCATCGCTATCAATTCTTTCAAGACTTATCACAAGCCACCCTTGCTAAGCGCAAAGCTATGAAACCTCACTTGCTCACCCTGCAACACCATAAGATTATCTACCGTTGGATCTTTCCCTTTGCGGTTCGTTTCTCCTACAAAGGTACCTCCTACCAATGTAAGTCTTCCGAAGACTTGCAACATGCTCTCCGGGAACTTCACTTGACACCCCCAGAACAATCGTCTGAAAGCTCTAGACGTCGAGCTGCATCCTCCTCACCACAGAAAGCACAAGCCCACGCTGGCCAAGAAGCCCAGCCAGGAATCCACAAGAGAGGCCGCTACTCTTCACCGACTCCGCGTCCTGTCCACGCTCCAGAAGATTCCATGGACTGATGGGACACCATACCATACACCAGCTTTCCAATACCTCGGCGAGCGCCTTGTAGCTCTGCCGATCCCTTTGGGTACCACGGTACTGGTGCCTCCTTGATACAGTAACTATGAACCCCCTTTTTACCTTTTTTGCCAGCAGCCTTTTTTGCTGCTCAATGCACTCTTACCAGGCACTTGTGGTTGTTTATTAGTTTCCACATTGACCCCCCAAAGCCAATCACAAACTACCCACGGATGGGTTATAATAGTCCTCACTACACCTTCAGAGCCAGCTTACTAATTGCTAGCCTTGCCGTTTTATCTTCCCCCAACACCATCGCTGCCTGTTCTGAGTGCATTGATATGCGGTAGGCACTCGGGGCTTAATACCCTTATTGCCTACTTCTGTTTACATATTTGGGTATGGCTGTCCACCCTAATAAGTTGTATTGTTCAGAGTTTACTGTATGACTGACTCGAATTGCTTACTTCATTTCATTATACTTTTCTTAGACTGTCCTAGACCCGGGGACTGCTCACTGCACCCCATTTTTTGTCCACTAGAGCCAGCCCTGCTTGGATTGGCATCTATTGGACCCTTTGATTCCTCCCGGCGGGATCCGCAGTTCCTTCCGGAGGACACCTTTAGGTTTTATTAGCCTTTAAAGACATTCCCTAAGCTTCCCTTCCCTAGCTTCCCTATCCCCCCCTCTCCCTCCGGCCTTCCTTCCCATCCCGTCCTCCCCCCCCCCCTCCCGGAGAGAGCCTCCAGCCCCTTGCGCCCAACTCTTACCTCCCTCTCCTGACTTCCAATCTTCACCATGTCCACCTTGAATGTGCTTACCTTAAATGTACAAGGCTTCAACTCCCCTTCTAAAAGAGTGAAAGCTTTCCGGTCGTTTTCTTCACTATCCATTCATGTGGCTTGCCTCCAGGAGACGCACTTTTCATCGCAATCGACGCCCAAACACTTTGGCCACCAGTATCCACAGGTCTATACGGCCTCTGCCCGCACGAAGCAACGCGGGGTGCTGATTGCGTTTCATAGAACTACTCCATTTACGCTTCAGAAAGAGATCAAAGACCCTGAAGGTCGGTACCTCCTCCTGATTGGTCGACTTCTTGACTCTGAGGTCACAATCGTGTCCTACTATGCCCCTAACAAAAATCCCCAGGCCTTCCTTTCCCACCTTCTGTCTGTCTCTAAAACGCACAAGAGCGGCACGCTCCTGCTCTGCGGCGACTCAAACCAAACGCTCTACCCCCTGCTTGACAAATCCCCTGCCCCTACGACTCCACAACGACTCTCTTTTCAACAGCTCCTTAACCAACATTCTCTCTTGGACACGTGGCGTGAGCACAACCCCACGCGGCGGCAATACACCCACTACTCTCATCCACATAAAGTATTTTCCCGGATTGACCACATACTTACCCATGTGGGCACGTCCCCACTTATCTCCGCTTCCACCATTATACCGTGCTCTTGGTCTGACCACGATTCAGTGATAACCTCCTTCTCCTCCATGGTGCCTAAACCTAACCTTCGCTCTTGGCAAATCAATGACAGCATGTTGGCTAACCCCACCCATCAACTTGAACTAGAACGAGCCATCACCGACTACCTGACTACAAACTCTCATCCAGACACGTCCCCCTTGACTTTGTGGGAAGCCCACAAACCCGTTATTAGAGGGGTCTGCATTAGCAGAGCCTCTTACATACGCAAAGAAAAGCGTCTCCTGCTCCACAAGCTAGAGGCAGCCTTTTACAAGGCCTCAGCAGACTTTCAGGCGACCCCCATGCCTACCACGAGACAGGCTCTTGACAAAGCACGTCTGGAATTAGACCTCCTCCTGTCGGAATCGGCGGAACAAACGCTCCGACAATCTAAACACACTCTATATATGAAAGCGAATAAACCTGATACATTCCTAGCTCTGACATTGCGTAAGGCCGACTACACCCCAAAACCTATACGTCTTAAACTATCCAAGGACACCTACTCCAGCAATCCCCTTAAAATCCTCCGTAAATTTCGTGACAAACTCTCCGCACTCTATAAGGACCCCTCTGGATTCGATCAAACACAGCTAGACACCCTACTATCTTCCGTCCAACTCCCTTCCCTATCATCCACCCACAGGGAAATGCTGGAGCAGCACCTCACAGCTGAGGAACTGCAGCAAGCCATAAAATCTCTGAAACCACGTAAGCGCCCAGGCCCAGACGGCTTCTCCACTACTTATTATAAACGTTTTGCTCCCATTCTGATCCCCCCTCTGTTGGGGGCGCTCAATTCCCTGCTAGATGGGCACCTCTTCCGGGAGGAGTCACTAACGGCTGCTATTTCTATGATTCCTAAACCCAACTCCGACCACACTTCTTGGTCTAACTTTAGACCCATCTCCATACTGAATATAGACATTAAATTACTAGCCAAAGTCCTCTCCACCCGTCTCAATACCGTCATTGGGTCATTAGTTCACGCAGACCAAACGGGCTTCATCCCGTCTCGCCAAGCAGGCGACAATGTCAGAAGGGCTACTCTCCTAGCCCACATCGCTAGACAACGCCGCATTCCCTCCTGCTTCCTCTCCCTTGACATTTGCAAAGCCTTTGACTCCTTATCCTGGCCTTATCTCACCTCGGTCCTCGGCCGCTGGGGATTTGGCTCGCATTTTATGCAGTGGGTGAATGCCCTTTATCGGAACCCAAGAGCATATGTACACTACTCCGGCTTCCGGTCGAACTCCTTCCCCATTGAAAGAGGCACACGACAAGGCTGCCCCCTCTCCCCCCTCCTATTTGCCCTAGCTATTGAACCCCTCGCCATTCTTATACGCGCTGATCCTAACATTAAGGGAATTGAGCTAGGGGGACATCACCATAAACTCTGCCTCTTTGCGGACGATGTCCTCGTTTTTCTTACTGCCCCCCTGGTGTCGGTTCCTAACCTCTTACGTACCTTAGCAATCTTTGGCTCCGTCTCGGGCCTCGTAGTTAATCCTCTAAAATCGATAGCTCTAAATGTATCTCTCCCAACTGATGTCCATACCCACCTTAGGTCCTCACTCCCGTTCCCTTGGGCAGCCTCGTATATCCCCTATCTGGGGGTGAACCTCACAGCTGACCCTGCTGGGCTCTACTCCGCTAATTACCCCCACATGCTGTCTACACTCACGAACCTCATGTCTAAATGGTCCTCCCTGCCCCTATCTTGGATGGGGAAAATCACAGTGATCAAGATGTCCATTTTACCCAAAATCCTGTACCTCTTTCGAGTTCTCCCTATTCAGGTTCCGGCCTACTTCTTACGCATCTTACAAAAACGAGCTTTGGACTTTATTTGGAGCAAATCTAAACCTCGCTTACCGAGACCGACGCTGTACCGCCCACGAATTTGCGGCGGGCTGAGCGTACCGCATTTCGCCAAATATTATTACGCAGCACAAGTAGCTCAGCTCCCTAAATACCACGCCACTAAGGAAATTCCAATGTGGGTTTCCCTAGAAGCAGTGGAATGTGATCCATTATCTGTGGCCAATCTGCTCTGGCTACCACCCGCACAACGGCGGAGCGTCACCAACCCAATCACGAAACATAGCTTGACCATCTGGGATAGGCTTAGCCGACGCTTCCACCTGCAATCTCCTCATAACCCCCTTCTCTCTTTTCTCCGCAATCCGTCCTTCTACCCGGCCTGGTCCTCGCGGACTTCCTTCTCCGCCTGGACTAGTGCCGGCCTGATACGGGCCCATCAATTCTTCACCCCGCGCACCTTCTGCCCATTCCCTACCCTGCGGGAAACTTACAATCTCCCCTCTGGGGAAATATTCCGCTACCTACAACTCAAGCATTTCTTTACACAAGCTACTCCGATTAGGGAGAACTCCGCCACCTTCTCGACCTTTGAACGCGCATGCAAAACGGACCCTCACAGACGAGGACTCCTCTCTGACCTCTATGCTCACCTCCTGTCGGCTCAGGAGACCACACCGCCCACATACATAGCCAAGTGGGAACGTGACCTGCACACCACACTTGATCATGAGGACTGGATACAAATCTGGCAGGCTACCAAATCGGCATCCCCAAATATTGTTGCACTCGAAACAAATTATAAGGTCCTCACCAGATGGTACTTGGTTCCCACTAGGATCTCAAAATATGTGCCTCAGTACTCCCCACGTTGCTTCCGGGGATGTGAATCCCCAGGTACCCACGCTCATATCTGGTGGGAGTGCCCTGTAGTTAAAGCTTTCTGGTCCAAAGTGCACGAAACTCTGTCTACCATGTTTGGCGTCCCACTGGTCCCTGACCCGACATCTGCTCTCCTGAATCGCAAGCCACCTAACCTTACACACCGTCAATTCAAACTTTACCTATATGTAACGACGGCTGCAAAACAAACCATCGCGAAAGCATGGAAAACCCCCACACTCTGTCATCTGGCTATGCTACACAGGGTTACCCAAGCCATGCTCCATGCTAAAACAGAAGCAATTTTGTTAGACAAACTGGCCCCCTTTGAGCGGCTATGGCGACCCTGGATTGACCATTGCCTACCTCCTGGCCTTGACGACAGCCTTGTACTCACCTGATTGGGCATCCTCACTTCCGACTCACTTCTCCCTCCTGGGCCCCTAGTAGGGTTCAAGGCTCCCTCCGGACACCTGCTGCTACCTCCCCCCCAAGTCCCTCCCCTACTTACCCTACTTTCTTCCAGACCTGTCAACCCAGCCCCCCCCCCCCACTCGGCCCCTGGCGTACCCACTTAAGAGCTATACCTAGGTTCTGGTTGAGACCCCTTCTGTGTGGGGGTCCATCCACGCAGCGTGGCCACAGCCACACCTACAGTTTCAGCGTACCGTCATTGCATCCCAGACGGCACGTCGGGTCGATCCCATATATGTATTGCATTTGTTACATGTTGTTTGTATGTTATATACAGCAGTTTTGTATACAGCAGTTTTGTATCTCAATGTGCCTTGTTTTCTCTAGGCATGTACCTACTATTTTCACTGCATATTGCTGTAACATGTTTCTTTTGCCTTTAATAAAAAAAATATTTTACAAGAAAAATGGTGCAATAATAGCGGCGTAACTTTTTGCCTCATATCCTGTTTCAATCATGAATGACACCGGAAGTAAAAAAGCCGACATATACAAAAGGGCATGAGTGACAGCACGGGCTTCCCTCAATGGAAGCCTATTGAGGAGAAACGCTGAGTCAGAAGTAGGAGGAGCCGCGCCGCCACTCTACATACCGCCGGTATTGTACCGCAGACAATCCGCGGATATCGATCATCACAGGCACTTTCTTTACAAGATTGTTGTAAGTGTATTCACCTTTTACAATAAATTTTACTTGGGGATAATGCACTATTTGTGGCCTCCCTTGCTTTTCTCTCATATGTGGAATTGCTGTGGATGATAAACCGAGTGCAAGTGCCAGGAGAAACTTTCCCATCACTTCAAGTACAGGGAGAAAGGAATGATTTGAAACGCTCTTCATTTCTTTACATCTGGTAAGGAACTGCCTGGTTACTTGGTGAAGGGAATATTGATTCACCCTGAGTTTTTGAGGTGTCATCGGAAGTTTCTTGGAAACGATTATCATTTATATGCCCTTTTTTATCTTTCATTCTGGTAAGAAGCACATTTAAGATGTGGTGGGAAACTGTCACACCTTGCCGAAATCACTTAAATCACCAGTTTATTTTCATCACAATTTCTACATCACTATTCTCTTTGAAAAAAGATTGAATTTGTTCAGCACTTGTTTTGGACATTAATATTTGCTGTATAGTTTTTGTTCAGCACTAGGGATGATCGAACGGTTCGGGTCGACCATCGGTTCGACCCGAACATTGGCTGTTCGAGGTTCGGCCGAATTTAGAACTTTTTGCCCAAAAAGTTCTGAATTCGGCAACCAGAACCGACCAAAATGCAATGGTTCAGGAAATGGGCTTTAACCGCTTGCCGACTGCTCACAGTATATTTACTGCGGCAGTCAGCCCCTCACAGGTAGAGCGACGTAGGTCTACGTTACTAGCCTGTGAGGCTCTGGGGAGCGAGCGCGCGCCGCCGGAGGCGCGCTCCAGCTCCCGCGCGGTCACGCACCCCCCCGCGCGTGTGACCGGCGGACCCGATGTTGGGGGAGAGGGAGAAAGTCAGGCGGCTTATGTAAACAAGCCGCCTGTCATTCTCCCTGGTGTAGCAACACTGATCACACGGTTCTACAATGTATTACCGTTGATCAGTGTTCCTACAGCTCAAGCCACAGCCAATCACAGTAAGAAAACAACAAAAATGACAAAAATCTTTCCCTTTGTTAGTAAACGCGATAACTTTTGCCCAAACCAATCAAAATACGCTTTTTGCGATTTTTTTTACCAAACATATGTAGCATAAAACAAATTGGCCGAAAATGTTAAAAAATTTAGATTTTTACATTTTTTTGGGGGGGAATTTCATATAAAAAAATGTGAAAAATATTGTTATTTTTGCAAAATTTACGCTCTTTTTTTGTTTATAGCGCATGATCAAAAAATCGCACAGGTGATCAAATACCACCAAAATAAAGCTCTGTTTGTGGGAAAAAAGGACGTCAAATTTGTTTAGGTACAGCCTCGCACGACCGCGCAATTGTCCGTTAAAGTCACGCAGTGCCGAATCGCAAAATACCCCCTGGTCAGGAAGGGGGTAAAATCTTCCGGGGCTTAAGTGGTTAAAAGCCCGTGATTGGACCAGAACCATTAGTAAAAGCCAATTGAGGGGCAGGAGAATGCTAGGAATGTGACTGGAGTGACTAGGGGGTCCCTAGACCAATCATTAGTGAATACTCCCCCCAGTATATAAGATAGCCTCGGCAAATTCCTAGCATTGTTATACTGGACATAGAAGAGAGTGGAAGCAGTTCTGTTAAATTGGCTTCAAAAGTGTCATTTAGCATTTATTAGTGTGAGGAAAGGGATATCTAGCGTAGTTAGAGTGCTCCTTTACACTTTAGTTAGATGCAAAAAATTAGTTTCTGTAGGGAAAGTGTTAAGTGCCAGGGTGACCGTAATGTAGTGTAGGGTGAACTGACAGTGACTGCTATGGCAGGGTGACCAAACCCTTCCATGTCAGGGTGACCGCTATAGAGAAAAGATTGTTTCTCTTAAGTCACTTTCGCTGCAGGAATATGGCTTCTCACCGGTCAGCATTCTTTATGCTGCAGGCGTTGCTAGTGCTTTTTTGAGGACATGTTTGGAGTCAGACATGACATCTGAACATGTGTATAGGGGGTATATATACACACCCATGTCTGTATATATACACCTAGACATATATAGGTGTTAAAGGAGCAGAACACTATACTTTTGCTGGTTACGCTCCCAACACCTATATATGTGTAAGTGTAATATACATATCAGTGTGTGTATATATATATATATATATATATATATATATATATATATATATATATATATATATATACCCCTATACAGAAGTTCAGATGTTTTGCCTGCCTCCAAAGAACCCCCCAAAAATGCCTGCAAGAACAAACCTGGGCATTTTTTATATGGCGCTGGCATTTTTTGGGCATTTTTTTGGGGTTCTTTGGAGGCAGGCAAAACATCAGAACTTCTGTATAGGGGTATATAAAACACACACTTATATGTATATATACCCATACACATATATAGGTGTTAAAGGAGCAGAACACTATACTTGCGCTAATTAAATAATTTGAACTAATATGGCTAGGCTCCTAACACCTATATATGTGTAAATGTAAAATACATATCAGTGTGTGTATTTATATACCCCTATACAGAAGTTCAGATGTTTTGCCTGCCTACAAAGAACCCAAAAAAATGCCCAAAAAAACGCTAGCGCCAAAAAAAAAAAACGCCCAGGTGTGTTGTTGCAGGCATTTTTTTGGGGTTTTTGGAGGCAGGCAAAACATCTGAACTTGTGTAGAGTGGTATATATACACACATACTTGCATGTATTTTTACACTTGCACGTGTATAGGTGTGATAGTAGCAGAAATATATGCTTGCGCTAAATAAATAATTAACACTAATATGGCTCTGCTCCTATCACACCTATATATGTTTAAGTGTAAAAATACATGCAAGTATGTGTGTATATATACCACTCTACACAAGTTCAGATGTTTTGCCTGCCTCCAAAAACCCCCAAAAAATGCCTGCAACAACACACCTGGGCGTTTTTTTTTTTTTTGACGCTAGCGTTTTTTTGGGCATTTTTTTGGGTTCTTTGGAGGCAGGCAAAACATCTGAACTTCTGTATAGGGGTGTATATATATACACACACAATGATATGTATTTTACATTTACACATATATAGGTGTGTTAGGAGCCTAGCCATATTAGTTCAAATTATTGAATTAGCGCAAGTATAGTGTTCTGCTCCTTTAACACCTATATATGTGCAGGTGTATATATACAGACATGGGTGTATGTATATATACCCCTATAGACATGTTCAGATGTCATGCCTGACTCCAAACATGTCCTCAAAAAAGCACTAGCAACGCCTGCAGCAAAAAAAAATGCTGACGGGAGCGGAGCCATATTGGTGCTCTGACAAAATACAAACAATCTCTTTTTTTCTGGTTCCGGACATGCTACAGAGCTGAAACTTCACAGGTAAACCTTTTAGACCCCCCAGATACTAAATCCAAAGTCAAAATAAAAAAAATCTCTTTTTTTTTTTTCAATAATTGGCTCTCTATCAAAAATGACAATTTTTAAGAACTTTTTTTTTGTGCGATTAATAGTCCCTGGGGCATGACCCAGAACCCTAGGCACTTTTTAGGGGCATTTATTGGGTTTTAGGACTTTAAAATGGTGTTTTTTGATTACCAAAGTTCGGGTCCCATTGATTTCAATGGGGTTCTGAAATCCGGGCTGAACTTTCGGGAAGTTCGGGTGTTCTGGCCGAACCGAACTTTCAAAAGTTCGATCATCCCTATTCAGCACTTGTATGAACACTCACCATTTTTTGTTTAGCAATTGTATTCACTTGGTGGATAATACACTTATTGTTTTGTTTATATATAAATGCTTTATTATTATTTATATAAACATCAGATCACATTGTAGCGCACCAAATTAATTTTCACAACATTTATTTCCACACATTGGATCTTGGTAGCAGCACATTATCA
Source organism: Pelophylax lessonae (assembly GCF_965119305.1). Classification (NCBI taxonomy): domain Eukaryota; kingdom Metazoa; phylum Chordata; class Amphibia; order Anura; family Ranidae; genus Pelophylax; species Pelophylax lessonae. The sequence goes on from NC_138768.1 coordinate 883,179,405, forward strand.
TTATCAGCGCACTTTTTTTTTATTTACAATAGCGAATGAATATTTGCTTCCCAGTCAATCAGGAAGCGGGTCTTGAGACCCGTTTCCCGATTGGCCGAAAGGAGAGCCCATGCTATTAGCCAAGGAGGAGGAGGAGGGAGAAGACGAAGGGGAAGCCGCCGCTGCAGCCAGGGGGAAGCCGCCGCCGGAGATGAAGCTGATGGGAGGCTTCCAATGGGGCCAGGCAGGATTCCACCAATTCCAAAATATCCAGAAATCAATGCAAGTAAAACTGATTGTGTGACCTGTTCTATTTCTCATGTCAGTGCTCTGTAATGTGAGGGAGCTGGCCACAGGGGGGGTTGTAAGGTGTGGTCTATCTGACGCCCCCCGGCCCATGGCGCACCAGCTGCCACTGGTCAGTATCCAGCAGTCCCTGCGGGGGCAGTGCTACATCTAGAAAATGTTTTTACTTGTCTTCATTTGCACCAAGAAGAAATTGATCCAACCGTCTTACCCTTGAGTACCGTCAGTCCAGACCCATCGAAATTGTGTATCCCTGAGTCCTTTCCATCCTGTCTTCTGCTGTAATCCAATCCAGAATGATCTGTTCAGATTCTGGATGTAATTCTAAAACATTTACAAATACAAAATACATTATAAAATAAGAGGAGATAGTTCATGTTCATATTTTATGTATCTTACAGAAAACGTTACAAACTTACTCCTCATCAACTACATCTTATCAATACCAGCACATACTGTATACAATGTTATCTGCCTTGCCGATAGAGATGAGGAAATCTGCCCAGGATTGAATCGCTGAGGTTTTGAGGAATCCTGTTTGAAGTTCAGTGAATCAAAACTTAGCAGTGAATCCCAATGAAGTAAATCTGATTAGTCAATTGTCAGAATATTTATACTGCTTCTGAATATAACAGTGTCTATTTATGTCAATAAGCAAAGATCTGTAAGGTAGGAGAATCTCCACTTATTTCCCCAAATCAATATGTAGCGAATTCTTATTATCGATTAATTTCTTTTTAAAAGCATATACCAATCTTAGTGAAAACAGTCTACAGTATGGAATATTTAAGAATATTTATTCACAAGACATGTATTCACAATAAATGATCTGACTTGAGATGACACAAAAATATAACTTTACATAAAATGCAAACTTAAAATGATAAATGCAATGTGATGTGTAGCTCAATAATGAAAGTAAAAATAAAACAAGATTACCTTCTTCCCAGGTATTCAGGTGAACAGCCTTACAAATATCTGGGAGGAAGTTCAGGAGAAAGAAAAGACAAATGTCTTGTCCTCTTTTTATAAGAGAGTAGTTCATATTGGGGATTGTTCATCATAACTTTTAAGCAAGGCGGTGAAATGAAAAAGCAGTTCCAAGTGTAAGTTCGTAGCGACTTTGCTATTGTTAGCTATGTCACAACTGTTCCTTGTTAGTCTTTTGAATTTCGATCTCTTAGTAAAGAAACTCAAATTTTCCTTGAAATCTCCATCTTCAGCTTGCAAAGTTTTGATAGATACAGAAATGAACTACTGCGATGGTATTGGCAACTACCATTCAAAGCGCAGTAAAACAATGTTGGCAAAAAGGAATCCGAGAAATCTCTCTAAATGCTGGTTGGATAATGAATGGACTCAGCATAGTCTAGAGTGTCATACTCCTTAGACTGAGTTTTGCTAACATATGCAATGTACCATTCTCACATCTCCTTCAACTGAAAACAGGAGGTAGTGCGATTCCTCTCAACGGATATCCTCGGATCAAATTCATAAAGATCTCTTAAAACAAATCTTCCTCTCCGTCAACAAGAATCTTGGGTGTCTCGCAGCATGATTCCTGAAGAAGGACCCGATTCAATGAGGGGTTCCTTCCTGAGCTGGGCTCCAAGGAGTAAGATGACCCATCCGATTGCCGCGTTTTTGGTAAATATCATCATCTGTACCAATCAACGACCTGGCATGGAAGGTTAATCTCCCTCTATTGGATGAAATATACAGTATGAATATATATTCTCATCAATTGACATTTCAATGTGAGGTTGGTAATCTAAGCTTTCTCAGAGTTCTCCTTTAGTCCACTGTGGGATCAGTCTTTTTATCCGACTACTAGGGAAGGTGATACTATATATGCAACCTTTCCTAGGGAGACTGACTTCTGGGGCTCATTAACATGGGGACGTATTCATCGCCATGGGTACCACACATTAAACAATTGTACAATGATACAATATTTTGTTAAAATTTACCTTCTACTCGGGAGGAAAAAAATGTAACATCTCCCCCTTTGGGGCATCAATGCAATTTATTGTAGGCAACAAAACTACCTGACATTGAGGATTCCTTCTTGGTTACCGTATACAACCTTTAACCTCTTGACTTCATTACGTCATTAGAGTTTGATCCTCCTTGGTATCACCGTCATTGGCGATTTTTCGAAATGTGTCCGCTTTGAGCGACCTGTGTGAGTCAGAGGGATGAAGTGACCACTGAAAAATAGGAGGGTAGTTAGTATCTCTAACAACCAAGATCCCCTGGTAGGGATTTCAGGATCCTCAATACTGTGACCTGGGGATAAAATGGTGTTAGAACCTCTGTCTCCTATGCCTCCATTCAATGTATCCCTCTGATTCCTGGTCATTTGGGCATTCAAGGATTTTGTGGCCCTTGGCTGGCCACAAGATTTGTTCCTAAATATGCATTTTAGTTTTGGGCTGCAGTGCCCTGAGTGAACCAAGTGAACGTATGATCCAACTTGGTATCTACTCTGCTGAAAACCTCTTCAGAATTGTTGGCTTCGCCTCTTGCGCTGCCTATGTCTCTCAGATTGGACAGATCCCCATCAGAACAAATGCTCAGTTCTGGCGTGGAGTCTGGACCTTAATGTCTCTTGATCTTCCTGAGGATTTTGGGGAGCCCTAAGGTGGGGCAAATCCCTATTTATTTGTGGGGGTACCCCACTTATTGAGGATATTGGGCATAGTGAGGGTTTCCATCCTCAAGGGTAAATTGGGCTCTTTGGGGATGCTCCCTATAGATTCTTTTAAACCTTGGGCCCTGTCCACTTGGAGGGAAATCCTGAGGTGGCCTTTGTTCCCCCCTCCTAATTGGTGGGGTGTCAGGTGTCCTCCTTAAGGTACCGGTATAAATCTTGCTCCTTTTTTTTTTTTTCCCAGTGTAAAGGTTGAGGAGAAAGGTGTGTTTCTGCCACAATTCTGGTGACAGGCTCATGTCTTTTTTTGTATTCACTGGTCTGTTGGATGGAGTACAATTAGTCGCTCTCTTTCACCAACCAATCCAGTGAACACCCCAGCTGGTAGTCCCTTGCCAAACTTATTATTATGTACGTAGGCAAATCCTCAAAGCACAAGGATTTAAATTCTGGGTGATTGTACTCAGGCTTCTTCATTGAAGGGTGTTGGGCACTTTTGAGTACAGCCAAAAATGCAGTGGGCTTTGGTGCTGTGTACATTTTAAATTGTAGATAGCAGCTCTAGCAGCAGTTAATGTATTTGTATGGGCCGGATACTAAATTACATCCTACAGGCCCAACACAGAAAGGGTGTTTTCATAGGCCTTAAGATGATCAGTAATGTCTAAGGACCCTTTCTTAACAAAATCGGGACAGTACTCTTTTTAAAAACTTATAATTCTGGAAGCGTATGATATCTTTTTAGGGGTGCTTGTCTTATTGCAGTGACCTTGATATGACTCATACCTATTTATGCATGGCTGCCCAATTTCTGCCCTCCTATTTTTAGAAGATGGCTGGGGTAGAACGTGGACTCTCTGCCTGACTCCCCCCCTTGTCTGGGTCATAACCATCAGACTGGGAGTCATATCTGGGTCTAATTAATTACCTCATTTTTAATGCAGGACTGATAAGCATTACCCTTTTGTATGGACACCATAGCATTTTGTAACTCTCCTATTTGTTTACTGATGAGTTCCTGTCCTGACTCAAACTGTTACACTTTTTTTTTCCACTGCTGGTTACTTGGCAACTACATTTTCCACTGCTGGTTACTCAGCAACTTCCGCTAGAAAACATTTTTCCTTGCTCAAAACTTCCTAATTCTTGCATTAATCGTTACATTTCTCTTTCAAATGGTTGCTTTCATTATAGCTTTCTTGATAAGACTTCTGCCACAGTTCTACTTCATTCTGCAGTTTCACGCTACATTCTCTTATCTTATGTGTCCCAATAGAGGTTTCCTTCACCTGCTCAAGGAGGTTCCTTATCTCACTCGCATTATTTGGAGTTGAGATTGGAACTTTACTAAATTCCTCTTTGCTGAGCCTTCTGGTGCAGTTCCTCACAGAGATACAGTAAGATTGGCCATGACTCTAAAAGTATGTGATCACACTTCCTGATGTCTTTGGTGTTAGATAAGCTATTGGTTAGTTCATACATCGGGTTTTCCTCTACCCACGTCAGGTGCCCATTATTGGCCCGACTTCTGAGGATTTTGATATATATGACTCTAACCAGCTTTTACATATTTCACCATTTCAGACTCAGAGAGGTGTTTCCACACATTTTTGATCTGTGCCGAATCTACTGGGGTTGTGGCATTACCACTAGGGACTCACACCTTGCCAGAGTTGGCAGCGTGAATCTTACATTCTGTAGACATTTTTAGGGCGTTACTATCAAAAATCACAATAAAAAAAAAAATAAAGAAAAAAAATATTTTTTTCTTTTTTTTTTAAAGTTATTAATTATGTCACCATGATCATAATTATGATTGGCATATGTAATAAATTAATAATATCTCGCTGGGGCCTCCATTATGTCAGAATATTTATACTGCTCTGAATATAACAGTGTCTCTATTTATGTAAATAAGCAAAGATCTGTAAGGTAGGAGAATCGCAACCTATTTCCACAAATCAATATGTAGCGAATTCTTTTTTTCGATTAATTTCTTTTTAAAAGCATATACCAATCTTAGTGAAAACAGTCTACAGTATGGAATATATAAGAATATTTATTCACAAGACATGTATTCACAATAAATGATCAGACTTGAGATGACACAAAAAGATAACCTTACATAAAATACAAACTTCAAACAATGAATGCAATGTGATTTGTAGCTCAATAATGAAAGTAAAAATAAAGCAAGATTACGTTTTCTCCAGGTATAGTATAAACCATAAATGAATGTTCTATATAATCAAACCACAATTGTCTGCGCAATGCCGATAGTCACTCCACTGCAGATGAAGCGAGAATAGGCTATGCAAAACGTGAGACTAATAGGCCAATATGCGCTAATCTGATATTAATAAAAATGTATAAAAAGCAAAAATCAGCTCTTAGAGAAAAATCTACATATGGTTAATACGGCTGGGACTGTAATCTCGTTACCCTTAAATATGAAATGTAAAACATTTAAGGAAGTACATAAACAATAGTAAATAATAATCAGATAATTAGCAAGGCATATTTACCCCATTTAAAATCTCTGCTAGCTTAGAATGGTTGTTACCAGAGTCCTTAAGATGGCTGCCTTCCCAAGATGGTGGCAGGTTAGGGAGGAGTTTCGTTTGGCGTCCTTTCCAGTTTCAGATACATGATGGAGCAAAATGGAGTATGTGTAGATGATTATATGCATGGCTGTAGTAGCGTGTGTGTTGTATGTGCAATGTATGTTGTGTAATGTAATGTGTTACATCTGGGTTCTCCTTTTTATATGGTATTGAACAAAGGACTATTAAAATTACCATAAGTTAAACCCAGAGGGAGTAACTTCATCCCCATTGGTTGGGACATCGTATTCATTAACTGGTGATGTCATTGGTCAACACCTCTTACCAGTATATTAAAATTAAATGATTTCTTTATATTTAAGAGTAATCATCATAAAAACTTGTCCATACTCTCATAATACACATATCCATCTAATAATATCCATCATGTAAGAAAGGATTTAATCTGGTAACACCATAATATATTATTAATATATATATCTATATATATATTGGAAATTACTTTTCAACCTAAGACTTCACTTAGCATCAGTCACCAAAGATGGCAGTATTGTGTTGCTCTTAGATTCAATATATAGAATATTTACCTACAAATAAACTTTGAACCTATATTGACAAAGAGCTTACAATCCCAGACCCTCTAGACTCTGGCAAGGACAGAAAAGTTTTATGACTAATTTCTACAACTTACAAAGGTTTAACATGAAGTCTTTCTTAACATGCAGTGATGAGTCACCAAAATCAGTTAAAGCTAGAATTTAGCAAGAATGAAACAAAATATCATATATAACGTTTCCTACATATCTATGTATGTTATTCATATATATATTTAATTGTTAATATTCTTTTACACATAGGATTATAATGTATCTGTAAATCTTATTTTTAAATGGGTTTAAACACAGAATACTTGACCAGTGTTTTATGGTCCCACACACAGATAAGATTACCTTGGTGCAGCGTTAGCTAGACTTTATCTAAAGAAATTCAACAGGCTATCTGTTTATTTAACAGCATGTCTGTGTAAACCTTTTAAACATCTCCTGAATAGACACTTTTTGTTAAAGGAGAGTTAACCTTTCAGTAACCTTAACAAAAATGGATGTCACTGCTTAATATTTCTATATAGAACAAAATAAGACATTTTTTTCTTTTCTTTCTCCTGAGCTTCTTCCCAGATATTTCTAAGGCTGTTCACCTGAATACTGGGAAGAAGGGGGGGATATGTCAGGATTATTTGGGGAGATTAAATAAAAGAACAATGGAAATGTCATATTTTGTTCTATATAGAAATATTAAGCAGTGACATCCCACACTCCGCTTGAGTGCTTCCATCAGTATACCACTTCCTCCAGTCTGAACATAGATATCAAATATTATAGCTGCATATTGCAACCAAGAACTAGACAGGACTTGTTTAGCTTCAAAACTGGAACTCTTTATTGAACAAGAATGCATGCTTTTTATACACTTGAGAAGTAGGTTAATTGCCCTATGAACAATTACCCAAATAGTCACTCAAAACATCACACAATGGTTTAAATAATGAGGTACAGCTGACTAATGGCTAATCCCATCCTCCAAGAGTTAATCAAGTTACCCACCAGACAGAAACAATAGGTAATTGGGAACCCACACCTAGACAATGCTTTGATTAATCAGGATGTTACTCCAGGTCAGACTGCCCTGACCCAAGGTCACAAGGTATATTACACTTTATCCCAAGTATAAACACACAGCACCTTTAGAGAATAGCAGGAGACCACCAGTGTGGTGGTCCTAGAGTCTATGACTTGCAGGCATTGAGCTCACAAAGTACAATACACATCATTACAAGTGTAAACACATCCCCTAAAAGTTTTCTTGCAGACAATAGGTGTGTTAATTAGCACAATTAACAATGGGTGAAAGACAGGTGGCTTGAGTTGATGAGATTACCATCTGCTATGAGTTTCCCAGTGTTGAGTGTTGGTAATGTGCCATCTAGGCTTTTAACATGGATCCTGGGCCTAGACTCCCAGCGTATGTGTGTCTTGGGGGATATGGGCTTGAATCCAAAGTAACATTACTACTCCAAGAGCATATACCTTAAAAAGAGTGGTGTTCACTTAAAAGGCAGGGCTCATAGTCTGTAGGCAAGGTGGATCGATCCCCCGCTGAGAAAAACAGAGTCTGCCTGACGGACTCCTTGTGTGAAAGGGGCCTTAGAGCTACAAACAATTAAGTAGTGCAAGGGCCTGCCTAGTTGGCCACAGTCTGATCAGATCATTTCAGTAAGTCCTCATATTAAATATCTCTAATAAATCTAAAGTTGATTGTCTAAAAATTGTATGGTCAAAATGTTATGTGTGTGGAGAGCCATAAAAGAGTTTCCTTTTTTAAGCCGATTGTGCTGATGTTTATGCTTGCCTGAGTCTGAGACTCTCATAGTAATTACAAGCAAGCATTGAGTGTACAAGGACTGTGGCCTTTGCCTGCTGTGTATATTGTGAGTAGACTCAGTTTAACCATGCCCCTCCTATTGTTAATGGAATTTGGCCACTTCCAGTGCTAGGCACGTCACCTACTTCCCCTCCTCTGAGTGACTGAGGGTGCCCCGGGTCTTTAACTATCCCAGCAATGCCCCTGTAAGGGGGGCTTCACGTTTCTGATAAGTTTCCCTCCTCCCCCGCAGATCCCATGTCCATTTATGCGAATAGGATGTTCTACAGCAGGGGGGCAGTACAAATCTGCCCCGCTGCTGAAATCCCCCCTGACAATACACATTTTGGCCCCCCCCTCCGATCCCCCCTTTAAGCTCAATTCTTCTCTTTCCCCAAATCCTCCCAGCACAAATCCCGCCCCCACCTAAAAAATCACCCCTCCTAGCACAATTTCTTTACCCCTTAAACTACCCCTCCCAGAACAAGTCCTCCCCCACAAATGTTCCCTTCTAGAATAAATGTCCCACAATCATTACTACGAGCCCCCCAATTTTTTTCCCTCCTAGCACAAATTCCCTCTCTCCTCTACCAGATTACTTCTTTTAACACAAACCTCCAAATGTCCCCTCCTAGCAAACTCCTCTTCCCAGTCCCTACTCCCAAAACAACTCCCCCAAAATCACCACTCCTAGCACCCCTCAAATTGCCCCTAAAATAATTCTTACCCTCTTCCTCTCTCAAAATTCCCTCTCCCAACACAAATCCCCCCCAAATCTCCTCGTGGTGCCCCCCCTCCTTCACAGCTCACCTCTTGTCCCAGCCCTGCTTAGTCCTATTGTTAGTTTGCACTGTATATAGTGCAGTGCAGGGCACATATTATGATACATTAGAAGAATTAGTAGGGTTATGGATCAGAATATATTACCCTCAGCATATGGTCTGTGTGCCGAACCACAGCCAGCACAGCCCCTTTCTCTGCACAGTCCTTCTCACCATCCTCTCTTGTCTTCCTATCATCAGAGAAGAAATAAAATTTCTGATTCATCAATGTCCACCACCAGGGGCACAGATTTGTGTTACCTGCAGAGGGAAGAGAACAGAGTGCACCCCTTACAATACAAAGAACTTTATTGTCAAAGTTAGAGCACACACAGAACAAGTACCAATCATACCGCCACACTATTGCAGTCCCACTATAAGTCACTGATCGCCGCCATTAGTAGTACAAAAGAAAATTAAAAATAAAAATTCCAGTATATATCCCATAGTTTGTAGGCGCTTTTTTTTTTTGAAATTGTAATTTTTATTGAGAAAAAGAAAGGAACAAGATACAAAGAATAGGAACATATATGGGCATAAAAGAAAAAAAAATCCAACAATACATTCTCAGGCGGGGGGACCAAAGCAGTAAGGTATTCCATCCCCCGGGCCTCCGAGATCAATCGTAAAAGAAGAAGTTTATCCGGAGGGGTACGAATGAGCCAATAAAGCGGAATAGCTCGCCTGGCTGCTAGTAAGATGAAGGAAGCCAATTTATTAGCTAACTTGGAGACACCGGGGAATGGGAGACCCAGCAAATAATGCAACGGATTCAAGGGTAATTGTAAACTAGTAACTAGTACCGACATGACCATAGCCCAAAAAGCTTGAATGTTCGCACATTGCCAAAAAATGTGAAACAAGGTGCCCACCTCTGCCCCGCAGTGCCAACACAAGGCAGAGCTAGCCGGATTAATCTTGTGCAGACGAGCCGGGGTTCGATACCAAAAAAGAATCATTTTCAAGGTAGTCTCTCTCTGCACCACACACCTGGATGCTTTAAAAGCAGCGGTCCAGATCTTGCTCCATAGAGGTAAGGGGATTGGACGTTGCAAGATCTTGGACCATTTAGTCATATATGGATGGTAATCCTCAGTCAGGGGGGAAGCATCATGAAGGATATTGTAAATAGTGGACACTAAGCGTCCCTGATGAGGACCGTGGGAACACATATACTCAAATGCAGTCGGCCTCTCCAAAGACAGAGAGGGCGTCAAGGTCTTAAAAAAGTGCCGGACTTGAAGATAATAATAAAAGGTCTGTTTGGGAAGTGCAAATTTTGACCGTAACGTATCAAAAGAGAAAAAAGTGCGTGATACCGGGTGGACCAGGTTGCATAGTTGGAAGAGAGGGGCATGGGTCCAAGACCATATCCTACCAATCTGAAGACCATCCGGGATCAGAGGATTAAACAATACACTGGTCAAAGGAGGACAAGGTAAAGAGAGAGAAAACCTGCGGAAACACTGATGCCAAACCTCCATGGTAACCCTCATAGGAGCCAAGCTCATCTTCCTGAGCACCCCGTCAAGGTGTAAAACAGGCGACCAAAGAAGGGAGCAAGGGTGGACCGGAAAGATCGCACCCCGTTCAATTGCTGACCACAGGTTGGGAGCCACCAGGGAAGACCAGGAGGCCGCCACACGGAGGTGAGAAGCAAAATAGTATTTGATAATATCGGGCGCCCCTAAACCCCCCCTTCTCCTCTGAGAAAAAACTACCGCTGAGCCAACCAATGGGGGCCACCCTTCCAAATAAAGTTTAGTAAAGACCGCTGCAAAGCCTTAAGCTGAGCCCTGGGGATCGAAACCGGAAGGGTATCAAACAAATAGAGCAATTTGGGTAGAATGGACATTTTTAAGACATTTATGCATCTCAATAGTGACAACGTGAGGCCCATCAGCTGACTGAGAGATTTATCAGCATAGAGTGGGAAGGGGTCAGGAGGACCCCCAAATATTTAAGGGCAGAGGGACACCAACGATAAGGGTACGAACCCTGTAATTGAGAGAGCAAATCAGTGGGCATATGGGGGGGGCATGGCCTCAGTTTTGGAGGCGTTAACCTTATAACCCAAAATAGCACTAAAGGAGGATAACATGGAGTGCAGGGAAGGTAGAGACATCAAAGGATTAGTCAAGGTCAGCAGGATATCATCAGCAAACAATGAAAGCTTGTATTCTCTGTGTCGCATCAGCACCCCTGAAATGTCCGAATTGGAATGAATGGCCGCGGCCAGAGGCTCCAAACACAGAATAAAAAGCAAAGGGGAACAGGGGCACCCCTGACGGGTACCATTGGACATGGGGAACTGAGGCAACACAAAGGCAGAAGCCAACCTCACCTGGGCCGTAACCGGGGCGTAAAGGGCCTGAATGGCACTATAAAACGGGCCATTCAGACCAAATCCTTGCAAGGTAGAAAATAAGTAAGGCCAGCTGAGGCGATCAAAAGCCTTTTGTGCATCCAGGCTAAGGACCACCGCCGGATGGGGGAAGCGATCGAGAAGATCAATCAAGTCCACCGTACGTCTAGTGTTATCCCCAGCATGGCGTGTCTGGACAAAGCCCACCTGATCCCGATCCACCAGCTTAGGGACCATGCAGGAAAGCCTGTTGGCCAGGATCTTAGTGAAAATGTTTTAGTCAGAATTCAACAATGCTATTGGTCTGTAATTATCAGGTAGAGAAGCATCCTTCCCCGGTTTCGGGATGACCGATATATAAGAGTGTGTGAATTGGGGGTTAGGAATCTTGCCCTTCAGCAAAGAGGCGAAGAGGTCAAGAAGGTGTGGTGCAATGGTGAGCAAAAAGGTCTTATAGTAAAGATAAGGCAAACCTTCGGGACCTGGGGTTTTACTGGAAGGCAGCTGTTTCATCGTGGAAGCCAGTTCGTCAAACGAGATGTCCGCATTTAACTTCAAAAGGTCGGTAGCTGACAATTTGGGGAGGGATAAGTCCTGGAAAAAGGCATCAAAATTGTCTTGGGTAAAGTTAAACCGGTGTTCAGGAGTAAGGCAGTTATACAGTTTACTATAAAAAACACCGAACTCCTCTGCCATGGCATAAGGACAATGAGTCGGGGTACCATCGGCACGGACCAAAAGCTCCGGCACCGAGAGTAAAGGCTGGGGCCGGAGCTGGTTGACCAGCATCCGATGAGGTTTGTTGGAGTACTCATAAAACCGCTGACGGGACCAAGACAGGGACTTCGCTATTTTAGACATTTCCAAAGATTTTAGTCTATCCCGCAGACCCACCACTTTACGAAGAGAGGACACACTGGGGGAACTCACAGGCCGGGACTCAGCCACCTTAAGGTCGGCCAGTAGGGAAGATCGCAGGCCACCAGCCTGCTTCTTCAGCCTAGAACCCTCAGCTATACATAAGCCCCGGAAAAAAGCCTTGTGATACTCCCACAGAGTGGACACCTCCTCAACAGACCTGGAATTCAAATCAAAGAATTCCTGCAAGTGTTTGGCCAGTCTGTCTTGGATCTCCTGAGATTGCAGGAGCCGATCATTCAGACTCCAGTGACATGTTTTGGGATGCGAGGAGGTTAACGAAACCTCCAGCAGGATCAGAGCGTGATCCGACCAAGAAATGAGGAGAATATCTGAGGTAACCACGCAGGATATAAGTGGAGCGGAAATAAAAAAGTGGTCTAACCTGGAGTGCATTTTGTGAGCTGCTGAGTAAAAAGAAAACTGCTTGTGGACAGGATGTTTAATGCGCCAGGAATCAAACAGCCTGTGCGAGCGAACACATTTGCGGAAAGCTTTTGCCTGTGTGTGAATCCGCTTCGAGGGGGAATCATTGTGTAGTGAATGACGGTCTCTACGCGGGGACATGATGAGATTGAAATCCCCACCCACCACCGTGAACGGCTGCCACAGATGGGCGGTGGAATGGAAAACATCATCAAGGAAGCCCAGCTGACCCGAATTAGGGGCATAGATGTTAAGTAAAGTAAAGGAGGTGGACAGATAATCACAGACCAATGCCACAAACCTACCCCGAGGATCTAACATGGAGTCTCTAACCCGAATAGGGCATGTTTTTTTTTTATCAGAATTGCCACTCCCCCCTTGCCCGAAGGATCAGAGGCCAAGAAGGCAGTGGGAAAATACCTGGAAGCAAATTTAAAAGAATCATCTGAGCGAAAATGAGTTTCCTGGACTAATATGATATCCGCACCAGAGGTGCGAAACTCCTTGAGCGCCAACCAGCGTTTCTGTACAGAGTTCAACCCCTTAACATTGTACAAGAGAATTCTCAGAGCCATGGAAAGGGGGGAACCAGACAGCGAACAGAAGCATTATACCATAATAAAAAAGCATTTTGAACATGTAATAGAACCAATACACATACAGTTTCCAATGCAATCTGTGACACAGCCACAGACATGACACAGAGGCACAGAAGCATAGGAAAAAAGTGACCAGATGAGGCCCAGCCCAAAAAAGACCTCGCCAAAAAATGAAAGAAAAACATAAAAAAGAGTAGTAACACCATGAAAATAACAAAAGGAGGGAATAAAGGGGGGAAAAAGGACATTGTGAGTCCAAAAAACAGTCCAAAAAAACGTCAAGAACAGACCTGGGAGGCCACGACCCCCCAGGAGACCAGAACCCAAGTCCCAGTATTCGTGAGGAAACATGGGAGCCCCTAGATGACAGACTTCTACGAGTTGAAAAATAGAAGACAGGATAAGGCAAATCCCGCCGGCTCTTCAGCGGAGCAAAAAAGGAAAGAATAAAAACAGCAAGTCCAATGGTATGGAACAGCCAACAAACTAAACCAACTTACAACCCCATGGGTGGGGAAAAGATATCCACTCCAGCAGGGTGGAAACACAGGGCTTCAGGGGGCTGCAGGAGCCACCAGCCGATAACTTTGCCACTTCAGATTCCAGAAGAGCACATCAAGTCAGTGGTTTGAGATGACGAGGTCGGAGGGGGGTTCCAACATTCCTCCTCTGCGGGGTCTTTACCGGGGTCCACAGGCGACCTGGGGTGGATGGAGCAGGACGTGAAACCCCATGCTGCGACAAGAGATCCTCCTCTGGCATAGGGGGGAGACCCAGGTTGCGGATAAATGCCTCTGCCTTATGTAGGTCACGCATTTGGTGTTGCGCACCCTCTTTCGTGACCACCAGGCGAAAAGGAAAACCCCAGTAGTAGGGAACCCAATGCTTCTGCAGAAAGGCAGTCACTGGTCTCAAAATTATGCGTTTATTCAGCGTAGTAGGTGATAGATCATTAAAGATTTTAACCTTTGCCCCCTTATAATCCACCTGAGATTTGTTGCGGGTGGCCAACGTCAGAGCCTTTCATAATAATGGAAGCGCAGTATAACATCACGCGGTCTGGCGCCAGCAGGAGGCTTTGGGCCTAGTGATCTATGAGCTCGATCCAGACGCCAATCAATGTCCACTATATTGGGGGCAATAGTGTTGAACAGTCCCAAGAGATATGAGCGTAAATTATTATCCCCCACTGTTTCAGGGATCCCCCTGAAGCGCAAATTTTGGCGCCATTCGCGGTTCTCCAAATCCTCCTGCTGCAGCTGAAGCTGGGAGATGGAGTTTTTCAATGTAAAATTTTCATCCTCCAGCACTTGAATATACTGCACCAGTTCATCAAACGGGCAGTCTCTAGAGTATGGGTGCGCTCCCCAATATGCGTAATTTCCCCCCTGAGTTCCAAGGAAAGTTTACCCACCTCAGCAGCCATATTCTGGGTCATCTGTTGCAGGAACACCTGTAGTTTTTCATCCAGGATGGCCGGGGTTAACATAGAGGTGATGGAGGTGGCGGATGAGGGGACCGAAGCCCCCCGAAGCTGGGAGGGTGCGGGGGGATCTGCAGGAGGCTCCAGCCCCAGCGACGAGTCCAGCACAGCGAACGGATCCGGCTGCGAAATTGAGGCCGGGGATTGCGGCCTAGTAAGGAACCTCTCCATGGCGGCCTGCGAGCGCGGCTCCAGAGGTGCCGAATATCCCTGTTTCTGCTTACCAACTTTGCCCATGGGGATCCAGAGACGCTCAGGGTACGAAGCAGCTCACCCCCTGTGAGTTTGAAGCTAATGGAAGCTGATTAGAGGCAGCGAAGAGCCGGCGGGAATTGGAGCTCACTCGCTACACGTCCGCCATCACCGGAAGCCGCGCATGCGCCTGCCGCTTTTTTTTTTTTTAAAGATTTTTATTGAGATTTTGTAGAGAGTACAATGAAAAGACATTTGCTTAAAATGGTACAAAGAACAAAACCGATGTAAAAAAAAAAAATAGAAGAGCAATGTGAAAGAACTATCCTCCATCACACGACACCCCATATGGAGGAAACAGCATCCCCATCTCCCTCATATTCCATTATCCTAGCCTAGGTTATTAACTGAAATCTGAAGTGTCAGCATACAACGAAATAGAGCTTAACGGGGGGGGGGGACATGAAATGAATGAGTTCAGAAATCTAAATGTAGCACCCTCCTAGGTAGGTGCTAGGCAGAGAAAGTATAGTTGCTCTGTCTGCTTATCAGGGGAGCCTGATCAGTGGTTAGGCCTGCTCAGTGTGCTCAGTGTGCGATTCGTGTGGGCTGAGGGAGTGTCCCCACTGTATCCAATGAGGAGGTTTGTTGGCAGTGGGGGAAACCTGGCCAATGACGCACAGGCTTTTCTAACTGTCGCAGTGGGTTGACACAGGGAGAGGTGCATCCTGGGATAGGGGTATAAAAGCCAAGAGCACATGAGGCAGGGGGTCTTTGGGCGGGAACCCAGGTCCGGAAGGTGGGTGATGGCTGTCTCTCCTTCTGTAGCAGTGCAAGGTGGTCACAGGCAGTTGGTCTAGTGAACCAGACAGTGTGGCTGAACCCAGAGGTCCTGAACATGCTGACTGAAGGAGTTGGGGCTGAAGTAAATCTGGAAAAACAGTGTCCATGAGTACAAAGGAACTTGCCCAGGGGTCTGCCCGGGAAGCGGACCACTCCATTGGTCAGTGGACAGGTGTCAGCACACAGAGAGAGAGAGTGGTGCCAAGTTTAAAGCCCTGAAGAGAATTTCAAGCAGGGACACTTAAAATACCTTCACCTTAGTGGCAGGGTGAAGAAGCAGCCTTTCCGCACTCTAAAGTCAGTTGTCCTCAATATTGTGAAAAGTTGTCAGTTGGAGAATCCCACTCATCCCTTCTCATATCCAAGTTCTCAATAAAAACACAAAAACAACATCCCCTGGACTGATCATTGACTGAGCCAAGGACTTAAAGTACTAATTTTCTGCTATCAGTTGCTAAGGGTAACCCAGGGGAATCCAGAAAGTGTTATATCCAGCAGTCCCCTAGGGGGCAGTGCTACATCAATATTAAAAAAGTAAAAAGGGGCTGTTCCATAATTGTGTACTATTTGTACCAGAGGATTATGAAAGCCTCAAAGGATAGGGTCCTGGCTTACATGACATGCTATGTATTCTAATATCCTTAAAAGGTAGTATAGTAAGGTTAATGGGGAGAAAAGAAGAGAAGAAAAAAAAAAAATAAAAAGGTTGAATCCTGTGGAAAAGAGAAGATAGATGAAGACTAGAAAGGAAGCCAGCCCTGCAGAGGTCCCGCCCGCTACACCCGTGTTTCCACCATGTGGAGTCTAGGATATGCCCATATAGGTCGCCCAAGGTTCCCAAATTGCTTCAAATTTCTCTGCAGAGTCCATGCAAGATGCTAACTGTTTTTTCCTGTTCCATTATCCAAGAAATACTCCTCTTGGCAACTGCAAAGGAAACTCTGCGTTGCTTCCAGGCTCAAGCTAGGGACAATTTGGCACCCAATAGGATTATGAAAATTAAAGAATGAGAGGTTTTGGAGACTTTGGGTATTGGGAGATTAGGCAGCTACTGAAGGGGATTTTGATACTGGAATTAAATATCTTTTTCCAAATAAAATATCTTTTTCCAAAACCCCCTAATCCTAGGACAGTCCCACCATATCTGTATTATTGATCCAGGTAAGTCACATCCTCTGAAGCATTGGCGCGCGGAGAAAGGAAACATTTTGGCTAGTCTGGTTGGAACCAGGTACCATCTTGTTAGCACTTTGAGATTTGCTTCAATCAGGAAAACATTGCAAATACCCCTGAAAGAGCGAAAGAAGGATCTATTCCAGACCACTAGGTCCCAACTATTCTGGAGATCATTCTCCCATGCCAGTATATATGGCAACTTGGAGTTGTCTGAGGCAAGTGACAGGACAATTATGGATATGCCTCCCCTCTGCTCCATGGCTTGCCCACACCTTTGCTCGTATGCTGTTAGGAGGGTGAGATAATTGCCTATGCAGTATAACCCCTTGTCCAACCACCAACTGAAATCTCTGATTCCCAGGGCAATTTAGGGTTATGAAAAATATGGGCCAGCAGTTGCATGTCTGAGGTTAAAGAAGGGAGATCCTTCAGGCCATCCCAAAGGGTCAGAGAAGGAGATAAAGTAGGAGACATAATCAGGGCTGGACTGGGAATACAATTCAGCCCTGGAAAAAATTTCATACCAGCTCCATAGCATTATTATACCAGACCAACCCCATAACACCATTAAATTCTTGTAAAACCATGAGTTTTAAAGCACATTTGAAGAGTGTATTATTTAGATAGATAGATAGATAGATAGATAGATAGATAGATAGATAGATAGATAGATAGATAGATAGATAGATAGATAGATAGATAGATAGATAGATAGATAGATAGATAGATAGATAGATAGATAGATAGATAGATAGATAGATAGATAGATAGATAGATAGACATATATTAAAGTACATAGGACTTTATATATATAAGAGCAAACTCCTTTCCAGGCTCCCTCTCAGAGACTGCAGACACGATAAAAGAGATGGTCAGAGGCTGCGGAAAAGTTACAGGAGATGGTCAGAGGTTGTGGACATGGTACAGGAGATGCCCTGAGCTGCGCACATGGTACAGGAGATGCAGGGGCTGCGTACATGGTACAGGAGAGGTCATCGGCTGAGGACATGGTACAGAAGATGTCATGGGCTGCGGACATGGTACAGGAGATGTCATGGGCTGCGAACATGGTACAGGAGATGTCATGGGCTGCGGAAATGGTACAGGAGATGTCATGGGCTGCGAACATGGTACAGGAGATGCAGGGGCTGCGTACATGGTACAGGAGAGGTCATCGGCTGAGGACATGGTACAGAAGATGTCATGGGCTGCAGACATAGTACAGGAGATGTCATGGGCTGCGAACATGGTACAGGAGATGTCATGGGCTGCGGACATGGTACAGGAGATGTCATGGGCTGTTGACATGGTACAGGAGATGTCATGGGCTGCAGACATGGTACAGGAGATGTCATAGGGTGCAGACATGGTACAGGAGATGTCATGGGGTGCAGACATGGTACAGGAGATGTCATGGGGTGCAGACATGGTACAGGAGATGTCATGGGCTGTAGACATGGTACAGGAGATGTCATGGGCTGCAGACATGGTACAGGAGATGTCATGGGGTGCAGACATGGTACAGGAGATGTCATGGGGTGCAGACATGGTACAGGAGAGATCATGGGCTGCAGACATGGTACAGGAGATGATCAGAGGTTGTGGACATTGTACAAGTGCCTGAGAAGTAGAGGGGACAACTAGAACATGTTACACCCTGAATACTGGTGTAACATGTTCTAAAATGTGAATTTATCATTTAGGCTGGTACACATGCACAGTTTTTTTGTTCAGATTGCTGGCTGATAGGTTCTTACATCCACACAAGTGATGTGGATACAGGAATATTCAGGGGCATTGTGTTCTGACAATGGGGACCCCCCACTGTCAGAATACACAGATTAGTGCTGCAACCGGCTGATTGAACAAGGTTTTCTGAAATGTTTTCCTTTTCATTTTAAAAAAAGAGACGTGATTGACATACCTATGTCCCCTTAAGGCTCTGTTCCTATGTTTTGGGTATTGTAATCTGCTGACAGCAAAGTGATTGCACTTATCCAAGTTTTCAATTGTATTATTCCTGCCACAATTCAACTTGTGTGCTTCAAAATCCACTCACCTATCCCCTACGTTTCAGTTAGGTATTCCATTCACCTTCCAAAAAATATTATTATGAGAGGCAGGTCTAAAATTAAAGGCATAGATGCTGTAAATGGCAGTAGTAGAAGGCAATCAGGTACTGCAGGACATGACTGTAGGTAGGTTAGTACAAACTGAAGGTAGGGCACATGTGCCTTTTTTTTCCAAAGTGGTCAATAAATACAGTCACTGTGACCCACCTCACTTGCGATCATGCTGCTGGTGCGTCTCGCTGTGTGGGAGGGATGATGGATCGGCGCCGTGACAGTCTTGTGGAGTCGAGTTGATCCACCGCAGCCGTCCCCGCTGGATGTGACGTCATGCCGCTCACAGCGGCTGACGTAGAAGTATATCAGACCGTCACCGTCACTCTGGAGCGCAGCGGGAGCCTGGGTTGCAACGGCCATCATCACAGCGGCGCGCCCCCCGCCCCAATGCTTAAAGCTGCCGGTCCCAATGCTTAAAGCGGCCATATTTAAAAGTGGCCCCAGGGCCGGCGGCCCACCGGTAAATTTCCCGGTATCCCGGTAGGCCAGTCCGGCCCTGGACATAATTGGAGGACGGTCTTTAGGGGGACACAAAAGCAGAAAATCCAGTGTGAATGTGATAAATAATCGAGAGCTGTGCCAAGTGAGCTGCCTGGCAATACCATAGTAAGTTGAGGACACCCAGTCCCCCCTGATGTCTTGGGTGAAAGAGTACTCGTCATCATGCGCAGTGTCCAGAGGGGCCCCAAATAAACGTAATAATTTTGACAGTTCTGCAAGTGGTCTCGTTTGATGGGAATTGGGAGGAAGCAAAAAAAGATACAACAGTCTGGGGAGTAAAGTCATCTTAACAGAATGAGTCCTGCCAAGCCATGATATATCATGTTGAGCCCAGCTTTTAAAGTCAGACTCTAGTTTCTTATAGATTGGGGGGTAGTTAGCTTGATATAACTGTTCCACCCTCGAGGAGAGATTGAGTAGATAACGGATGGTCAAATCACTCTATTCAAATTTGAAGGAGCTTTTCAGTTGTGCCACTACTGATTGGGGGACTGAAACATTTAATGCCTGAGGTTTTGAGAGGTTGACCTGTACACTTGAGACCCTAGCAAAGTCCTCTTTCAATTTACTAATGTTTGGGAGTCAGGGCCGGTGCAAGGATTTTTATATACATAGGCAAAGGTGTATTTTGGTGCCCCCCTCCCCACCATCCTTCTGCCACCCCAACCCCAGACAGCAGCTCTTCTGGGAGGACAGGACTCAGTACCTTTCTTAATGAGCCCTTTCATCAGAATCCACAGAGTTCTCCCTTATACTGTAGGGGGAACTCTAATGAAAAGGGGCTCTGGGCACTGTGATTTAAGGGGGAACGCTAGCAACTCTAAAGTAAGGGGGCTCTGGTGACAAAGCCCCCCTTACTTCAGAGTTCCTCTTTACACCAGAGTTTGCAGAGTTCCTCCTTACAGTGTCCTCCTCACTCACCCCTTATCTTAGGGTCCCCAGTCCCACTTACCTCTTACATTGTTGTCCATTCAATGCATGCAGACTGTAGAGCACTGTGGATAGGTGGGTGGGCTGTATGGCTTTGGGGTCAGGTGGGTGGTCTGTAGGACACAGGCTGGTCCTTCCTCCCCCTCACTCCCATCTTTTTGAAACTACTAGAAACAGGAGCCAAGCACACAGACATCACGTGCATCCTCCTGTGCCTGCCCTGCTGCCCCAGTCAGGCAGATCTCAGCTGTCTAATCATTGACCGGCCCCAAAACTGTGCATGCACAGAACAGAGACGGGGAAAACTGAAGATTTATGGGTGCTCTTCTCTACAGACATTTATGGAAAGGAGAAAAGCATCCTTTTTTTAACAAACTGTCCCCATGTTTCTTGCTCTAACCCCTCCATTTTCCCTGCTCTGTCTGTCTCCATCTCCCCATATCCTCTGCTCTATTCCCATCTCCCCTGCTCTGTCTGTCTCCATCTCCCCATGTCCTCTGCTCTATTCCCATCTCCCCTGCTCTGTCTGTCTCCATCTCCCCATGTCCTCTGCTCTATTCCCATCTCCCCTGCTCTGTCCACTTTCCACCATGTCTTCTGTTTTTTTTTTTTTTAATATGTGTGTAACTCTGCGCTTGTGAAAAACAACAAATGAAAAATGAAAATATGAGTACAAATCAATATCATCTACGGAAAAGTAGCAAACGAAAAGGTGCCCAAATATATCAACACCAAAATATTTTGCTATATAAAAATTAGGTGCACTGTTCCTGTGCTTATCAATGCTATCAAAGTGCTTTCAAATTTGCAAAATCACAGAAATACAAACTATCTTACATAAGCAAACCCTTATGTACAAAGAAAAAACATCCATCATATACGTGTGAAATACAATAAAGTGCATTGAGATAGAGAACAATTAATATATATACATTCCAAAGTGCTAGTGCAATAAATGATATGCATAAAACATGCAATTCATACAAAAAGTCCAAAAAAATTGTGCCGTGATAAACTTGTGCAGATCCACTACAAGCTGTTTACACCGACTTCAATGAAACATCACCGAGACCAATCACATACCATCTGCTTACCAAACAATGTGACTTCATAAACATAGGAGGTAATGTGTGCTTGTCATCTGCCAGATATTTGCAGCCACTTCACTCAAAAAGCGACAATGCAGGTATAATAGCTTTCTCCCAGAAATGGCCTTTTGCCACTCCGTCCAGTTCAGTACCAACCATAGGAAATCCCGTATATGCAAAGAATAAAGCACACTATAGTGCATTAGCAGGACAAACTGTGCTGCTTTATTAAAGTATTGTATAAAGCAAAGGATAAAGAGACAAATTGTTTTTTTGGCTGGGTAATGCACTATACCCTGATTTATTATTTGCATATATGGGCTTTCCTGTGATTGGTACTGAACTGGATGGAGTGTGGAAAAATCGATTTTGGGAAAAAGCTTATATACCTGCATTGCAGACATCTCAAGTCGCGGGACACTCCCGCTTTCCGCCCTGAGCTCACGGACACCCGCAAGCTCAGGGCAATATCCCGGCTGTGTGTGTGAGTCAGATCATGATGATGACTCGATGCAGAGTGTGTCAGCAGGCCTGCACAGAGAAATGCTGGAGCCGCTGTAGGTCCGGCTCACAGGCGGAGTGATATGATCACATGCACTCCGCCTGGTGGAGGAGCGGAAGCAGCGGCTGTGCTCTCTACTACAGCCGCATGCTTCCACTCCAGGAGGCATTTTGGCGCGCGGGATCACCAGCAACTCGGTGACTGACCAAACATGAGAGCAGCACCAGAGAGCCAGCACCTGACCAGTGCCAGCACCACTGATCAGACCAGTGACCAGGCCAGTACCAGCACCAGAGAGCCAGCACCTGACCAGTACCAGCACCAGAGAGCCAGTACCAGCACCAGAGACCAGGCCAGTACCAGCACCAGTGACCAGTATCAGCACCAGTGACCAGGCCAGTACCAGCACCAGAGAGCCAGCACCTGACCAGTCCCAGCACCAGTGACCAGGCCAGTACCAGCACCAGTGACCAGCACCAGTGACCAGTACCAGCACCAGTGACCAGTACCACTGACCAGGCCAGTATCAGTGACCAGTACCAGCACCAGTGACCAGGCCAGCACCAGTGACCAGGCCAGCACCAGTGACCAGGCCAGCCCCAGTTACCAGTACCAGCACCAGTGACCAGTACCAGCACAAGTAACCAGTACCAGCACCAGTGACCAGTAACAGCACCAGTGACCAGGCCAGTATGAGCACCAGTGACCAGTACCAGCACCAGTGACCGGTACCCGCACCAGTGACCAGCACCAGTGACCAGCACCAGTGACCAGTACAAGCATCAGTGTCCAGTACCAGCATCAGTGTTCAGCACCAGTGTCCAGCACCCGCACCAGTTACCAGACCAGTACAGTACCAGCACCAGTGTCCAGCACCAGTGACCAGTACCAGCATCAGTGTCCAGCACCCCCACCAGTTACCAGACCAGTACAGTACCAGCATCAGTGTCCAGCACCAGTGACCAGTACCAGCATCAGTGTCCAGCACCCGCACCAGTTACCAGACCAGTACAGTACCAGCACCAGTGTCCAGCACCAGTGACCAGTACCAGCATCAGTGTCCAGCACCCGCACCAGTTACCAGACCAGTACAGTACCAGCACCAGTGTTCAGCACCAGTGACCAGCACCAGTGACCAGTACCAGCATCAGTGTCCAGCACCAGTGTCCAGCACCCGCACCAGTTACCAGACCAGTGCAGTACCAGCATCAGTGACCAGGTATACTGATTACATTTCATGTAATTATTCTCTGTTTGTGTTAAATTGGAAAGGGGGGGGGTGCGGTGCAGACGTGCGTGGGGGGCGGGCTCGCAGGCGTGCGTGGGGGGGGGGGGGCTTTGTCGTGTGTGTGTGGGGGGGGGGCGCACCTCCCTGAAGTGACTTTGCTACCTCCCTGAAATGAGTTTTGGCAGGTTGGGATGTCTGGCATTGTCACTTTTCTCTAGTAACACAGTGGCTGCAAATATAGAGCACATGAAAAGCACACATGACCTCATCATTTTAAGAGGACCACTTATTTGGTAAGCAGATGGTATGTGCTCTGTATTGGTGATAATAAACTGATAATAAACAAATGGAATGATGGATTGGATCAGATTGCAGTTGGGTGTAAACAGACAGCAATGTCTGGGCTCTGTCCCACTCTGCTCAGCAGGGATCAGCTCACAGATTCCCTGTGGAGCAAAGCCATGTACACCCCCCCCCCTCTACTGTTCTGTCCCCATCTCCTTTGCAGCTTTTCTAACTGCCCCATCTCTTTTTCCCTCGTTCTATCTCTCATTCTCTGTCCTCTATTCCCCATGTGTTCACTCTACTGAGTGTCCCCATGTACATGCAGTGGGCTGTATGATAAAACTACAAGCAGTCAGGCATAAAAAGGCATTTAATCCATGCCCTACCCTCCCTAGAGGATCGTTGTCTGTGTGCCATTCTATCTCCTGTGCCTGATGGCCCCGTCCCCTGGTCTCATTCGGCTCCTCCCCCTGGTTTCTCTGGCTCCCTCTCATCCTTACCAACTCCAGTTCCGCAGCGTTTGTATCTGTGCTGGACTGGAGGTGGGAGTCCGTGGCAGGAGATTGTTAATAGCGAGGGCTGGAAGGAGAGGAACAAACAACCAGGGAGAGAGGAGGGGCCGGGCAGGGAAGCAGATGAAACTTTGTTGAGGCAGGACTGTGCTGCCTGTCACTGCGCGCTGATGTGTCGAGCAAGGTAAACGTGCGGACAGGGGAGAGAAGCCCTGGCTTTAGCGCCCCCTCTCTCCTGACGCCCTCAGGCGGCCGCCTGGGCTGCCTTATGCCTAGCGCCGGCCCTGTTGGGAGTGAGGTGACCAATGATGTTATAAAAAGCAGCAGGTCATCCGCAAAAAGGCTGCATTTGTGTGTTTGAGGCCCACACTTTACCCCTTTGATATCCGAGTGACATTGGATTGCTATGGCCAAAGTTTTCATCACTATTTTGAAAATTGGGGGCGAGGGGGCACCCCTGTCTGGTCCCTCTAGCGATTTTAATGGGCTTTGAGTAATACCCTTGGAAGCGTACAGGTGCCTCCGGGTAAGAGTAGAGGGCTCCTAGAAGGCCCATGAAGTTGTGAACAAAGCCCCAGCAATGCATAATGGAGAAAAGATAAGGCCAGGAGACCGATTTGAAGGCCTTCTAAAGATCTATTGACAGGAGCATACCCTCCTGCCAACTACCTACATCCCACTCAGGTTTTAAAGCGCTATAACTTTCACACAAACCAATCAATATACACTTATTGGGAATATAAATACGTAGCGGAATACATTTTGGCCGCAACCTATGAAGAAATTAGATTTTTTTACATTTTTCTTTTTTTGGATATGTTTTTTAGCAGAAAGATAAAAATATAGTCATTTTTAATCAAAATTTTCGCTCTTTTTTCCTTTATCACAAAAAAAATCCAGTGGTGATCAAATACCACTAAAAGAAAGCTCTATTTATGTGAAAAAATTATATAAATTACATTTTTTTTCAGCGTTGCATGACCACGTAATTTCTAGTTAACCACCTTACCACCGGAGGATTTTGCTGTCTTACGTCCAGGCCACTTTTTGCGATTCAGCGCTGTGCGACTTTAACTGACAATTGCGCGGTCGTGCGTCGACATACCCAAACTAAATTTACGTCCTTTTTTTCTCACAAACAGAGCTTTCTTTTGGTGGTATTTGATCACCTGTGCGCTTTTTACTTTTTTGTGCTATAAACAAAAAAAGAGCGTTTATTTTGAAAAAATAACAATATTTTTAACATTTTTTTATATGAAATTCCCCCCCAAAAAAAGGTAAAAATCTAATTTTTTTAAAATTTTTGGCCAATTTGTTTTCTGCTACCTATGTTCGGTAAAAAAAATCACGATAAGCGTATTTTGATTGGTTTGCGCAAAAGTTATTGCGTTTACTAACTACGGGAAAGATTTCTGTCATTTTTGGTGTTTTTTTTTTTAATGAGTAATGGCGGCGATCTGCGATTTTTTTTACGGGACTGCGACATTGCGGCGGACAGATCGGACCCTTGACTGACATTTTTGACACTTTTGGGGGTACCAGTGACATTACTGCAGTAATCAGTGCTATAAATATGCACTGTTACTGTAAAAATGACACTGGCAGGGAAGGGGTTCATTTTATTGGAGAGGGAGGGGTTAATGTATGCCTGGTGCTTACTGACGTGTGTGGGGGGAGGTGACTGAGTGACACAAGGACAGATCGCATGTTCAGCTATGCTGAACCCTGCAATCTGACCCTGCCTGTCACTTAGGAGATCCGCCCGCTCTGTTTACACTAGCAGGCAGATCTCCTCACTCGATTCCCCGACGATCGCTGCCGCTCCTCCCCTGGCCCGACTCCCGCTGTGAATGAAAACAGCGGGAGCGTGCCTCCGGCGGCGCGTGAGCGCCGCCTACAGGGGGAGGAGTCCAGCGATGTAGGTCTACGTCGCTGGACGATAACGAACCTCTTTGCCGCAGTACGCTCAATGTGAGCGGTCGGCAAGTGGTTAAATAGCGCAGTGCTAAATAGCAGAAAATGGCCTGGTCACGAAGGGGGGGGGGGGGGGGGGTAAGACCTTCCGGAGGGCAAGTGGATAAGCAAACATACCTTCCTCCATAATGACTCTTGTTAGACATTTCACCCTCTGATTGGCGTCTTCCAGCATCTGGGTTAGGTTCTGTTGGGTCTCCAGACTTCTGTTCTCTTCCAGTTTCCACTCACAGGAGAAATCTCCGGCTATAACTGAAATATGAGGAACAACCAGGAGTGTAGATGCATTTATCGCTCTACTGTGGTGACTAGTGCTAGGACAAGGTCTCCCAGTGCCAAGGGCAAAGATGCCAAACTGCCCCCCCCCCTCCCCCATCCTTCCTTTAGGGTTAGCAATGATGTTGCTGTTACTACTACTGGGTGCCCCCCATCCCTGCAATAAACCATTGTGCCCAGGGCAGCCAACCCTCCTGCCCACCCCTTGTCCCAGCCCTGGTGGTGATGGTGACAAAGTTATGATCAACAAGCCTAAAGGGCTTTCTAATTATTTTGACAGACCCCCCCCCTCCCCCCACACATCTGGCCTAGTTTTCACAGCATCATTTAACCCCCATATGGGACTAGCCATAAGGTGAGGAAGGTGTCAACCAGAGTACGGGGGAAATGAGTAGTGTTTGTGGTCTTACCTTGCATTCCTAGCCACACTGAGACACACAACAGACCGATGCAAGTCAGGAAGAGGAACCTGGATGTGTATGGAGAGTTCCAGAAACAGTGACCTGGGAAAACAGAAAACAGACACAACTTTCAATTTGGATTTATTCTACAGTGCCCTCCGGGGGTCCCTTTAAGCCACCCAGCCGACCATTTCTCCTTTCCTCCTCAGACTCCCCTAGAAAAGGACTTAATTGTCTTCAGTGTAGCCTTGGAAAGTGAAAGCCCACCCCCAGCAACCAAAAGAACTGGATTCCCATTGGTTCCAAAAAATGGCTGTTTCAGTGTTGTGTGGTCCCATTTCTGCTGCGGTTACAGGGTTGATGACTGTGAAATTGTCTATCAAAGCATAAGGAGTGGTGAGTGGCTTCTGGCTATTTGTTTATGCTCTACTTGGTATTTGGAATTACCAAAACCCCCAAAAGAGAGGGGTTCGTGGTTCTTTGATAGACTAAGGGCCCCCAATGCTGGCAGGACAGAATTACAGCTATTTAGTCCCACTGGCCAGTGGAGTGGGAGTCATTTGGCCTGATAGATGCTAGTACATACTAGTGTAAGTTTTCAGCCCATGCACTGTGGAACTCAATTAGCCTCTGTGACCAAGACCTGGCGGGTGGGGCGAAACGCGTTTCAGTTTTAGTAAAGCATCCCCTCTGCAGGACAGCTTGCTCTGTTATGTAAAGTTGAAAAAAATAAAAAGGTAAAGGAAAAAAAAAACAGAAAACAAATTTAGCCACCAAATCTAAGGAATATGTGAATTTGAGGGTGATTAAACTCAAGCGGTAGCTACGTTTACAATGGGTTGCACCAGTCTAAAACTGTATTTTATGCAGCCCACTTTTATTTAATAAACAGAAAATGTAATTTGTACATCAGTTGCCCATGCAGGGGTTTCATCCACAGTAACATGCATAAACGAAAAAACCGAGACACCGGGCTCACTTGGCACTGCTGATCCTCTTACCAGTCCCTTTGACTGTGTTGTCCAGCTTTCCTGGAACACCTGACCCTCTTAGCCTTTAGTTGCAGAACCCTGCTGCATGGCCCACCTCTGGCATAAGAATTAGGGTTCTCCTGCTGACAACCCCAATATGAGTCAACCTTACTTCTGGAACCGAGACCTGCTGTCTCTTGGCTTCTGGCTTTGTCCTCTGACCCCTCGATGATACCCTCTGTCTTGTGGCTTCTGGCTGGGTCCTCTGACCACTCGATGAGACCCTCTGTCTCGTGGGATTTCTGGCTGGGCCCTCTGAACCCTTGATGAGACCCTCTGTCTTGTGGCTTCTGGCTGTGGCCCTCTGACCCCTTGATTAGACCCTCTGTCTTGTGACTTCTGGCTGGAGCCCTCTGACCCCTTGATGAGTTTTCTATCTTGTGGCTTCTGGCTGGGGCCCTCTGACTGCTCGATGAGACCTCTGTCTCATGGCTTCTGGCTGGGGCCCTCTGACTGCTCGATGAGACCTCTGTCTCGTGGCTTCTGGCTGGGGCCCTCTGACCCCTCAATGAGACTTCTGTCTCGTGGCTTCTGGCTGGGACCCTCTGACCCCTCAAGGAGATCTTTCTCATGGCTTCTAGCTGGGGCCCTCTAAACCCCTTGATGAGACCCTCTGTCTCGTAGCTTCTGGCTGGGCCCTCCGACCCCTCGATGAGACCCTCTGGTTCGTGGTTTCTTGCTGGGTCCCTCTGACTGCTCGATAAGACCTCTGTCTGGCTGGGGCCCCCTGACCCCGGGTGAGACCTTCCATCTCCCGCACTGGGAGCAGTCTCTAAACTGGGAGCTCTGAGCCATCCTCAGACCTGAGTATATAATGACCCTGAACACCTGTAAACTCAGACAGGTTGCAGGCGTCTAGAAAAACCCGGACACAGAATTGACTGTTCCAACCCAGAACTACAGAAACTGGAGAAAGCCGAAAGCACATTTTTCGCCACTCAAAAAGGATAGTTCTGTATCTCACATCAACCCTTAATGCAAATCCTCTGTCAAATTTTCCTAAATTCTTACAGTGAAAGAGCCTCCTTCTGTCACAAATGGCAAACTGCAACATATAAAATCTTTTTTTCTGGGTTTAATACGGCTTAAAATAAAATCCTAAATATACATATAAAAAACACAAACATAATAAAACCAAATATAACGGCTATACCAAAAATAATGCAAATATTAACATACCTTTTCTATCAATTACTTGACCTTTGGAAGGTTTTACCTCCTTCCTGACCAGGCCATTTTTTGCTATTCAGCGCTGTGTTATATTAACTGGTAATTGTGCTGTCATACAATGCTGTACCCAACTTAAATTGATATCATTTGTTTCCCACAACCCCCCCCCCCCCCCAGCCTAACCCCAGCCTAATGCAGCTGGACTGCCCAGAAAGGCAGTGGCCCTTCAGGCTAAGAACATCTCCTCCTGGATAAGAAGTCCTCTGCTCCAGGATTCAAACTTTTAATACACTCCCCCGGCCCCCTACCGGCACTCCCCACCAGGGATTGGCTGGGACCACATAACTATTCATATCATAGATTTGACTCTCCCAGCCCACTGCTTTCCAGGACTCTCCAGAACACAGGGGGGGGGGGGGGGCAGTCATATCCACTCCACAATCAGTGAAACTCAGGGCAGACCAAAGCAATCACATCCCGCTCCATTGGTTTCAGAGAAGCTAAAGAACTAAATTTCTATAAAGAAAAAAGGGAGAGTGCAAACTCCTAGTTCATTAACTTCATCATCAAGTAGTATTTATTGAAAAAAGCCAAAGACGTACTCACAAACATTAAAAGCGTATCATTCACAACTCCAGTATCAGGGAAAGCAAATCTCTGCCATAGGAAAGCTGACTCGTTTCAGGAGACAAGCTCCCTTCCTCAGACCTCTGCTTGTGAGTACGTCTTTGGCTTTTTTCAATAAGTACTAATTGGTGTGGTCTGGGTGTCCAAACTACGGCCCTCCAGCTGTTGTGGAACTACCCATCCCATGAGGCATTGTAAAGCTCTGACATTCACAGACATGACTAGGCATGATGGGAATTGTAGTTCCTGAACAACTGGAGGGCCATAGTTTGGACATCCCCTCCTTTTCGTCTTTATAGTGATTTGGAGCCTCCCCGCTCAAGGAGAGCAGCATCGCTAGAGACAATATTAACCAGTTCTGGATTTGCCCCCTTAAAGCGGAGTTCCAGCCTCAAAAACAACTTTGGGCCATCCGCTTGCTTTAAATCCCCTGAAAAAACGAATGGATAGTCACGATTTTATTTTCTTTACTTACCCTGTTTTTGAAGAAAGTATACTTACCTTCCTTCTACTTCCTCTCTCTGCGGCCGCGGCCGGCGCCGTCACTTCCTGCTTGCGTTGACATCATCGCTCCCAGGAGTAAATGCGCCGGCACCGGCCCCGCTCGTCAGTTCCGGTGCAGGCACGTCATTCACTGCTAAACAGCTTCTGGGCAATGCAGGGATGACGCTCCTGCCCCGGAAGTGACAAGCGGGGCCGGTGCAGGGCATTCTGGGACCGAAGAGGACACAGAAGAGGACGCCCTGGCTTCAGCTGCCCACACCTGAGATGGCAGCGCTGGACAACAAATTTTTAAGGTAAGTATTTCTTCTAAAAGGTAAGTGCGACCCGGGACAGTACAGAGGTTATTTATTATGGAATGTACTAGCCCTGACTGTCCCGGGGTATTTTTATTATTGAAAAAACGTTTCCGAGGCCGGAACTCCGCTTTAATGACAGGCCCTATTTTGCAATTTGGCACTGCGTTACTTTAACAGACAATTGCGCGGTCGTGCGACGCTGTACCCAAATACAATTGATGTCCCCCTTTTCCCACCAATAGAGCTTTCTTTTGGTGGTATTTGATAACCTCTGTAATTTTTATTTTTTGCGCTATAAACAAAAAAAGAGCGACAATGCTGAAATAAAAAAAAACAATATTTTTCACATTCTGCTATAAAACAAA
This sequence comes from Pelophylax lessonae, assembly GCF_965119305.1. Lineage (NCBI taxonomy): Eukaryota > Metazoa > Chordata > Amphibia > Anura > Ranidae > Pelophylax > Pelophylax lessonae. The sequence goes on from NC_138768.1 coordinate 883,209,967, forward strand.
ATGTAAAAATCAAAATTTTCTAACATTTTAGGCCAATTTGTTTTCTGCTTCATATTTTTGGTAAAATAAATCGCAATAAGCGTATTTTGATTGGTTTGCACAAACGTTATCGCGTCTACAAACTATGGGAAAGATTTATGTCATTTTTATTTATTTATTTTTACTAGTAATGGCGGCGATCTGCGATTTTTAGCTGGACTGCAACATTGCGGCGGACAGATCGGACCCCTAACTGACATTTTTGGGGGTACCAGTGACATTACTACAGTAATCAGTGCTAAACATATGCACTGTCACTGTACTAATGACACTGGCAGGAAAGAAGGTAACGTAGGGGTGATCAAAGGGTTAAGTGTGAGCCTAGGGGAGTGTTTTCTAACTGTATGGGGGAGGGACTTGTGAAATGACCACAGAGACCTGTGATCCTATATAGAAGGATCACAGGCGCTCTGTGAACATTTCAGAGAGAAGAACGGTTGGCTGTGTTTACAACCGACAAGCGTAGTAACCCAGAAGTGGCATAATTACGTTACACCAGGGTTACTTGGCGGCTAAAGGCGCCAAATTGAAAAAACTGTCAGTATTCAATAATGCAGATTTCGGCATTTTGAATACATTGAAGTACAGTGGAGGGGTTTGGTGTCTTTTAGACCCCCGATCCCTCCATAAAGAGTACCTGTTATTCCTATTACTGTCACATTCCTCCCCGATCCCTCTATAAAGAGTACCTGTCACTGCCTATTACTGTCACATTCCCCCCGATCCCTCTATAAAGAGTACCTGTCACTCCTATTACTGTCACATTCCCCCCGATCCCTCCATAAAGAGTACCTGTCACTCCTATTACTGTCACATTCCCCCCAATCCCTCCATAAAGAGTACCTGTCACTGCCTATTACTGTCACATTCCTCCCGATCCCTCCATAAAGAGTACCTGTCACTCCTATTACTGTCACATTCCTCCCCGATCCCTCCATAAAGAGTACCTGTCATTCCTATTACTGTCACATTACCCCCCGATCACTCCATAAAGAGTATCTGTCACTCCTATCACTGTCACATTCCTCCCCGATCCCTCCATAAAGAGTACCTGTCACTGCCTATTACTGTCACATTCCCCCCGATCCCTCCATAAAGAGTACCTGTCACTGCCTATTACTGTCACACTCCCCCCCCCCCCGATCCCTCCATAAAGAGTACCTGTCACTGCCTATTACTGTCACATCCCCCCCCCCCCGATCCCTCCATAAAGAGTACCTGTCACTCCTATTACTGTCACATTCCCCCCAATCCCTCCATAAAGAGTACCTGTCACTGCCTATTACTGTCACATTCCCCCCCGATCCCTCCATAAAGAGTACCTGTCACTGCCTATTAATGTCACATTCCTCCCGATCCCTCCATAAAGAGTACCTGTCACTGCTATTACTGTCACATTCCCCCCGATCCCTCCATAAAGAGGACCTGTCACTGCCTATTAATGTCACATTCCTCCCGATCCCTCCATAAAGAGTACCTGTCACTGCTATTACTGTCACATTCCCCCCAATCCCTCCATAAAGAGTACCTGTCACTGCCTATTACTGTCACATTCCTCCCGATCCCTCCATAAAGAGTACCTGTCACTTCTATTACTGTCACATTCCCCCGATCCCTCCATAAAGAGTACCTGTCACTCCTATTACTGTCACATTGCCCCCGATCCCTCCATAAAGAGTACCTGTCACTGCTTATTACTGTCACATTCCCCCGATCCCTCCATAAAGAGTACCTGTCACTGCCTATTACTGTCACATTCCCCCCGATCCCTCCATAAAGAGTACCTGTCACTGTCTATTACTGTCACATTCCCCCGATCCCTCCATAAAGAGTACTTGTCACTCCTATTACTGTCACATTCCCCCCTATCCCTCTATAAAGAGTACTTGTCACTCCTATTACTGTCACATTCCCCCCGATCCCTCCATAAAGAGTACCTGTCACTGCTATTACTGTCACATTCCCCCCGATCCCTCCATAAAGAGTACCTGTCACTGCCTATTACTGTCACATTCCCCCCCGATCCCTCCATAAAGAGTACCCGTCACTCCTATTACTGTCACATTCCCCCCGATCCCTCCATAAAGAGTACCTGACACTCCTATTACTGTCACATTCCCCCGATCCCTCCATAAAGAGTACCTGTCACTCCTATTACTGTCACATTCCCCCGATCCCTCCATAAAGAGTACCTGTCACTCCTATTACTGTCACATTCCTCCCGATCCCTCCATAAAGAGTACCTGTCACTGCCTATTACTGTCACATTCCCCCCGATCCCTCCATAAAGAGTACCTGTCACTCCTATTACTGTCACATTCCCCCCGATCCCTCCATAAAGAGTACCTGTCACTGCCTATTACTGTCACATTCCTCCCTATCCCTCCATAAAGAGTACCTGTCACTCCTATTACTGTCACATTCCCCCCCCCCCCCGATACCTCCATAAAGAGTACCTGTCACTGCCTATTACTGTCACATTCCTCCCTATCCCTCCATAAAGAGTACCTGTCACTCCTATTACTGTCACGTGGGATGTTTACAATGCTTGTGACAGCAATAAAAGTGATCAGATTTTTTTTTTTTTTAAACTGTGATAAAATTAAAAAAATAAATAAAATAAAGCGTCCCCATCGCCATGAGCTCGCGCATGAAAGAAAATGCATATGCAAATTAAGGCACTGTTCAAACCATACACCTGCGCGCCATGATCGCCAGAGCGAGAGCGATACAATTTGAAAAAAAGATCTACTCTGTAACTCTAAACTGGTAACCGTTATAATTTTTTTTTAAAGCATCGCCTATTGAGATTTTTATGTACCGTAGTTTGTCGCCATTCCGTGGGTGTGCCCAGTTTTAAACCGTAACATGTTGGGTATCTATTTACTCGGCGTGACATCATCTTTCACACTATACAAAAAAATTGGGCTAACTTTACCGTTTAGTTTTTTTTAAATGCAGTGAAATGTGATTTTTTTCCAAAAAAATGGCGTTTGAAAGACCGCTGCGCAAATACAAAAAATATTGCAATGACTGCCATTGTATTCTCCAGAGTCTTCGCTAAAAATATATATAATGTTTGGGGGTTCAAAGTAATTTTCTAGCTAAAAATACTGATTTTAACTTGTAAACAACAAGTTTCAGAAATGGGCTCAGTCCAGAAGTGGTTAAAGCAAATGATCTGAAGAAGAAAGAATTGAACATATTACCAGATAATCTCTTTGTAATTCGGTGTGATTACTGTATATACAACTAGCAAATACATTCGCGTTTGATACCGTATGAAGCCATTCAAACAAGTATTAGATATCTTGAAATTTTGCACTGCCATGTGAGTAATGTCGAAAAAAGAAACCATTATATTGCTAACATTGTAGCCATAACATTTTATATAATGTATAAATTCTCAGGTAAGAGACATGAAGTATGAGATTGTAAGGTAAAGAAAGGAAAAGCATGAAATACAGAGTGAGATATGGAATATAGAATTTGGGAGAATCACATAATCATTAGGAAGTAAAAGACGTAATGTGGAATCAGCCCTTATTACTGGTTCCAGTGCGATGTTCGGAGTCAGGCAATGGCTGTAGAGGAGTGACCGGCCGTGCCATATTCCTTAGAGTATTTAAAAGCAACCCATGTTTTCCACAATTTATTACATTTGTCTATGTTATCATGAGCTAAAGCCCAAGTCTCTTCCATAGCAAAGAGATTGATCATAGCTCGGAGCCATTCTATGAGTGTTGGGGGCTTGTATTGTCTTCCAGTGCCTTGGAATCAGAGATTTCCCTGCAGTAAGCATATGTCCTATTTCATCAGTGGGAAATATTTATCTCTCACTGGCTCTAAGGTAACCCTTCTATGCATATATATTTTTTTTTTTTATTGCTGTTGGTTTATTCACTACGTATATTGTATATTTATCTACAGTGTATATTGCGGGTTTGCATTTTCTTTTTATTCCATGTTAATAAGATTACATTAATCACACTATACACATATTTCCTTTCATCCCTCACTAGTGTAGAAATTGATGTTGTTTTTAGTCCCATCTATTCCCTGTGTCTGCCCAAAGCCAATTTTCTGCCTTGTTGGTCCAACATTGGAATCATATATACTGTATAGATATATATGTTAGGGATCAACCGATTATCGTCAAAACCAATATATCGGGGGCCAATATGCACTTTCCCCGATATATCAGAATCGGCCTTTGGATTTACCGATATTGCCGATTTTTCGGGAAAGTGCTTGAGCCGGGGTGATGACTGCAGTTAGAGGCATCACCCCGGTACCGGCGTCCATATCCGACGGTCGGCTGACTTGTAATGACAACCAATGCAGCTAAGAAGCCGCTCGGCTGTCATTACAAGGAGCAGGAGGGGACGTCCCCCCCCCCCTCCCGCCGCCATCCGTGGCTCGCCCGGGTCTCCTCTCCCACCGGAGACCCGGACATCCCACCTCCACCGCCGCCGATGCCGAAGAGAGGACCCGGTGTACTGCATCTCCATGTAAAAAACCCCGGAAGTGATGTCATGACATCACTTCCGGGTACTCGGCGCCGAATTAAAAAAACTGACAGCATTCAAAACAGCCAAACGTGGCATTTTGAATGCTTTTCAGTGCAGAGGAGGGGTTTGGGGTCTTTTAGACCCCCAGATCCCTCCACAAGAGTACCTTTAGAAAAAAAAAAATAATGTTTTTTACATGTCTGAAAATATCGGCAGATATCGGCTGATACCGATATCTGATGACCAAAATATCGGTATCGGCATTAAAAAAACGATATCGGTGGATCACTAATATATATATATATATATATATATATATATATATATATATACAGTATATATCTTTTAAAATATAGGTGTGATCAGGTTGGCAGTAAGGGTGGGGAAAGGGAAGGGGGAAGGGGAAGGGGAAGGAAACAACGGGGAATATATCTACCAAACCCTGGATATTAATTGTGCCTGTATATATCTACCATAAGAGCCATAAATTGTAAAAGAAGTTGCATTTATTAAAATACAGAAAATAATATATACAGTCGCCTAACAACCTGGTCAAACCTATATCTTAAAATTTATCCCAGGGGATGGTGCCAGTTGATAGTTAGACCACTACTCTCCACACAATTTCCATATATATATCTTTTTTGTGTATCTATTATGTTGATTCTATGTGCACACATATTATTATGGTAATTATAAATTTTGTATTCTTTATTTGTTTAAATAATTTTATTGTCTGTATCTGGTCCTGATGAAGCTCACCGCGAAACGCGCCGACCATTGAGCAGGCAAACTTTCATATCCACGCACTGTTCATTATGTATTTTCTTGTTTATACATGACCAACTATTTAGTCATGTCTACTTATATACTGTATATGTTGGATGACTTAGACCTTTTGTTTGGTCATGTTCACAATTTTTTATGAATAAGTGGTTTTCAAATATAAAATTTTTATTAAAGCAGGGAGGGTGAGACAACCAAAACAAGATACAAGCAACACAAAAGAAATTTCAAACACAAACATGGCAGAAAGCAAACTTGCAAATAACAACAGTGCGGTATTGGCAGGCCCAACACTTTCACCACCCGTTTTTTTTCTTCTTTTTTTTTTTTTTTTGTTGTTATAGAAGAAAGAGGGGAAGAGAACAGACGGAAGCGAATGAGAAAAGAAGCAAGGCAGGGGGGAGAAACGAAGGAGCAGAAAAAAAAAGGGGGGAAACTGGAAGGGAAAGGAGGGCTACCGGCCGGAGACGAGCACCGCAGGGAAACACATATACTATGCAGGGGGTGACTAGAAACTCAAAAGGGCAGCACCCTCCTCAGATACAACAAATAGGTCCCAGTTTCGCCAGAGTGCCGCATATTTCTCGTGTTGGTGTTGGGATGACAGGACCAGGTCATCCATCCTATTGATATCCTCCACTCTATGCAGAATAAGTGGTTTTAACTTTTAATCAATAAATGTGTTTTTTTACATCTGTGTCCAAGTCTATCTTATGATGTGCCCTTAAAGTCCACAGATGTCTTCAGTTGTCCCTTACAACTGTGGTTTTTCTTTTTGTCTGTCTAATTGGATTATGGCACGCTCTTGATTAGGGATGATCGAACGGTTCGGGTCGACCATTGGTTCGAACCCGAACATTGACTGTTCGAAATTTGGCCGAATTCTGAACTTTTTGCGGTAAAAGTTTAGAAATTCGGCAACCAGAACTGCCCAAAATGCAACGGGACAGGAACTGGGCTTTAAAAGCCCTTGATTGGACCAGAAATGTGAGTAAAAGCCAATTGAGGGGGCAGGAGGATGCTAGGAATGTGATTGGAGTGACTAGGGGGTCCAGAGGCCAATCAGTAGTGAATATGCCCCCCAGCATATAACATAGCCCCGCCAAATCTCTTGCACTGTAATAGAGAGGCTGTGGAAGAGAGTGGAAGCAGTTCTGTTACTCCTGCTGCAAAAGTGTCATTTAGCAATTATTAGTGTGAGGAAAGGGATATCTAATGTAGTTAGGGTGCTATATACCACTATAGTTCGATTCAATAATCTAGTTTTTGTAGGGAAATTGTTAAGGTCAGGGTGACCGCCAGAGAAAAAAGATAATTTTGCTTAGAATTTTTTGTAGAGCAGGGATGGGGCTCCGCTCCTTTCACACCTGGGCGTTTTTGTTTCAGGCGTTTATTGGGCTTTTTTGTGGATGTCTTTGGAGGCAGGCATGACATCTGAACTTCTGTATAGGGGTATATATACACAAACACATATATGTATATATACTGTGACAGGAAGTCAGGTAAATCTGGGAATGTAGTCACAAAGAGGAGACACATTCCCACCTGCTTTGGAAAGTTCACTAATTACTATAGGGTGTCGGCTGCCAAAGGCAGCAGGAAGGTGGAAAGAAGTTGAAAGGCCTTCAGCTGTTCGGAATGAGGAAATGAAGGCCTCTATAATTTGTCCAGAGGAAGTCTATGGATTGCTGCCTCCTGTCGCCGTGTGGGCTGGGAGAGGAAGGCAGACAAACGTGTGCCTCCTGTCGCCGTGTGGGCTGGGAGAGGAAGGCAGACAAACGTGTGCCTCCCGATGCCGTGTGGGCATGGGAGAAGGACTGCTGCCTCCGGAAGCTGTCTCCTGAAGCCATGTGGGCTGGGAGAAGGTGGACAGTCAGATGAGTGCCTCCCGACAAGCTGGTGAGCATGGGAGAAGACCCCCCGGAGTGATGTGTGCCAGGGAGGGTAACCCAGTATGAAGACGTCTTAAAGATGAGAAGACAAAGTATTTCTATGTGGAAAGAAATAAATGCACTATTTGCTATGTGGAGAGACAAGCAAATGAACTGTGTTCAATGTGAAGAGTGTGAAGAGACAAAGGGACATGTTCCACATGAAGAGGAAAAGGGACATGTTAAATGAACTGTTTGCTGTGTGAAGAGATTGTAAATGGACTATTCAGTGCCTGCTGTGGGATCAGCAAAGTTTGCTCCAACAGTAGGTTGGAAACAGACTTCATTAGATAGGTTCCTGTGTGTGAGAAGGTAGCCGCCCACAGTGGCAAGGATTTATTTTGTTTTATTTTATTTTGGCTGTTTTGAGGCTTGCAATTGTGTGAAGTAAATTGCATGAATAAAACAGTGTTGTTTGCAACCACTGCTTGGCTATCTCTCTGTGAAAACGCACCCCCAAAGGGGTCACCCGCGCTTACCACCGAGCTGAATCCCTTACAATATATATACACACATATAGGTGTGAAATGAGCGGAACCCCATCCCTATATATATATATATATGTGTGTGTGTATATATACCCCTATACAGAAGTTCAGATGTCATGCCTGCCTCCAAAGACACCCAAAAAATGCCCAATAAACGCCTGAAACAAAAATACCCAGGTGTGAAAGGAGCGGAACCCCATCCCTGCCCTAATAAAAATTCGAAGAAAAATTATCTTTTTTTTTTTCTAGTTCTGGACATGCTACAGAGCTGAAACTTCACAGGTACACTTTGTAGACCCCCCAGACAATAAATCCAAAGAAATCTCTTTTTTCACAAATTTTTTCAATAATTGTCTCTCAAAAAAACAAAAGCGACAATTTTTTAGAACTTTTTTTTGTGTGATTAATAGTCCCTGGGGCATGACCCAGAACCCTAGGCACTTTTTAGGGGCATTTATTTGGGTTTTAGGGCTTCAAAATTGTGTTTTTTGATTACCGAAGTTCGGGTCCCATTGATTTCAATGGGGTTCTGGAATCCGGACCTGAACTTTCGGGAAGTTCGGGTGTTCTGGCCAAACCAAACTTTTCAAAAGTTTGATCATCCCTACTCTTGATAGCTCCTCTTAGTTAAGCATATGTCTAGTTAAGCAATTTTTTATATTTGTTTGGAGAGCAGTTCAAGATGTGCAACAGACAGCATGCTGCAGACAAATCAATTGTAGTTTCTCTTACGTGCTTTATCAATTTTATAACCTCTTGCCAAATTTTTTTAATAATTGAGTATTCGCACCAAATGTATATCGTGGTGCCCTTCTTGTGCGCATCTCCAGCATCTATCTGCAACATCCGGACCTTATTTCCACTTCTAATAAAATGTTCAATCGGTTTTATAATTAGTATTTTTTAAGAGCTCAATTAAAAAAAAATAATAACCTGAACAAAATAATTTGCCACATTAGATTTTTTTCTCTGTCTTAATAAAATTAAAACGGTCTCTGGGTCAATCACGCGGTCTTCTAGCAATTCTCCCCACACAGTCGATCTGACATTTTATATAGGTTCAAACATAAATAACATATTTAGTGTTGCAGTTGTCAAGTTGTTTTATTGGAAAAGACTTCTATGTACTACAAGAGCTAATGAAAACTGACAACTACAACACCTAGTTGGGTCCCATCTAATCAAACCCAAATTCTCCATGATGACGGAACCTCTCGGTGATATTACGTGATATTACGTGATGGCCTCTGTTAGAAATGATCCAATCTAAAGATATTCATCTCATTAACACCCATAAAGTACAGGTCCTGACCCCAACACACTGAAATAGAGTCCTCTCCACTATGGAAATATTTTGTTGCTTTTTTATTTTGTTGATTATAAAAATTAATTGGTTATGGTTTTGCCAGAAAACCTACAACCTGGTAAATACAAATTTTTAAAGAAATATTTTAAAAAATGCTTTAGCAGATAAACACAAATCCATCAGTAAACATAATACTTACAAAATGTTTTAGAAAATAAAAAAAAAGAATGATCACAAGAACGTACCTGCATTTTTTGTCTTAGTTTTTGCTCCCTTGGCTGGCTTTGGGTCACTGAGGTTCACTTTGGCATAGACGATCTCTTCAGCCATTGCTCTCCTGTCTATGAGATAGTGTAGAGATGAGATAGATGGTGGTCTCAGTTGTGTGTCTCATGTGGCTTCAAGTTATAAATGGCACCAAAAGGAAAGTTAAAATGTTCAGCCCTTTGTGGGTGGACAACAAGTGTCAGAAATGGGCTCAGTCCATAAGTGGTTAAAGCAAATGATATGAAGAAGAAAGAATTGAACATATTACCAGATAATCTCTTTGTAATTCGGTGTGATTACTGTATATACAACTAGCAAATACATTCCCGTTTGATACCGTATGAACCCATTCAAACAATTATAAAGTATCTTGAAATTTGCACTGCCATGTGAGTAATGTCGAAAAAAGAAACCATTATATTGCTACCATTGTAGCCATAACATTTTATATAAAGTAAAAATTCTCAGGTAAAAGACATGAAGTATGAGATTTTAAGGTAAAGAAAGGAAAAGCATGAAATACAGAGTGAGATATGGAATATAGAATTTGGGGGAATCACATAATCATTAGGAAGTAAAAGACGTAATGTGGAATCAGCCCTTATTACTGGTTCCAGTGCGATGTTCGGAGTCAAGCAATGGCTGTAGAGGAGTGACCGGCCATGTCGTATTTGTTAGAGTATTTAAAAGCAACCCATGTTTTCCACAATTTATTACATTTGTCTATGTTATCATGAGCTATGGCCCCAGTCTCTTCCATAGCATAGAGATTGTCCATAGCTCGGAGCCATTCTATGAGTGTTGGGGGCTTGTATTGTCTTCCAGTGCCTTGGAATCAGAGATTTCCCTGCAGTAAGCATATGTCCTATTTCATCAGTGGGAAATATTTATCTCTCACTGCTCTAAGGTAACCCTTCTTTGCATATATTGTTTTTTTATTGCTGTTGGTTTATTCACTACATATATTGTATATTTATCTACAGTGTATATTGCGGGTTTGCACTTTCTTTTTATTCTATGTTAATAAAATTGTATTAATCACACTATACACATATTTCCTTTCATCCCCACACTAATGTAGAAATTGACGTTGTTTACGGTCCCATATATTCCCTGTGTCCACCCAAAGCCAGTTTTCTGCCTTATTGGTCCAACATTGAAATCATATATATATATATATATATATATATTTTAGGGATTGACCGATTATCGGCAACACCGATATATCGAGATCAGATATGCACTTTCCCCGATATATCCGAATCGGCCTTTGGATTTACCGATATATTGCATTTCAAGACGTGCAACAGACAGCATGCTGCAGACAAATTAATTGTAGTTTCTCTTATGTTCTTTATCAATTTTATAACCTCTTGCCAAAATGTTTTAATAATGTAGCATTCCCACCAAATGTATATCGTGGTGCCCTTCTTGTGCGCATCTCCAGCATCTATCTGCAACGTCCGGACCTTATTTCCACTTCTAATAAAATGATCAATCAGTTTTATAATTTTTATTTTTTAAGAGCTCAATAAAAAAATAATAACCTGAACAAAAGAATTTGCCACATTAGATTTTTTTTTCTCTGCCTTAATAAAATAAAAACGTTTTTTGGGTCAATCACGCGGTCTTCTAGCAATTCTCCCCACACAATGGATCTGATATTTTATATAGGTTCAAATATAAATAACATATTTAGTGTTGCAGTTGACAAATTGTTTTATTGGAAAAGTCTTCTTTGTACTACAAGAGCTAATCAGCCATGAGTCTCCCGAAAATGGACAACTACAACACATAGTTGGGTCCCATCTAACCAAACCCAAATTCTCCGTGATGACGGAACCTCTCGGTGATATTACGTGATGGCCTCTGTTGGAAATGATCCAATCTAAAGATATTCATCTCATTAACACCCATAAAGTACAGGTCATGACCCCGACACACTGTAATAGAGTCCTCTCCACTAGGTCAATATTTTGTTGCTTTTTTTTATTTTGTTGATTATAAAATTAATTGGTTATGATTTTGCCAGAAAATCTACAACCTGGTAAATACAAATTTTTAAAGAAATATTTAAAAAAATTCTTTAGCAGATGAAAACAAATCCATCGGTAAACATAATACTTACAAAATGTGTTAGAAAAAAAAAAAAAAATGACCACAAAAACGTACCTGCATTTTCTGCCTTAGTTTTTGCTCCCTTGGCTGGCTTTGGGTCACCGAGGTTCAATTTGGCATAGACGATCTCTTCAGCCATTGCTGTCCTGTCTATGAGATAGTGTAGAGATGAGATGGGGGTCTCAGATGTGTGTCTCATGTGGCTTCAAGTTATAAATGGCACCAAAAGGAAAGATAAAATGTTCAGCCCTTTGTGGGTGGAGTGGACATGAGGTCATCATGAGACCATCACTCTCATCATTAACCACTGGTGGGGTGCAAGACATTGGCCCATGATGGTTTTGTACAAAGTTGCAGCCCACTCACTATAAAAAGATGCAGGGAGAGAGAGAGAGATGGCAGTTTAGCTACTACAGCAGTGCTGTATACAGTACTATAGCCTGTGCTATATATTGTCAGTGATACTTTGCAGTGAATCACTTGCGTGGCCAGGAAAGAGTGGACTGTGAGCACACCTGCCTTCATTGTGACTTCAACAGTTCTTTTTAGGACTACTTTTTAGTATTTATGCAACAACATCCTTTGCTGTGTTGCTCAAGTACTTTATCCCCCACATACAACTCTTTCCATAGCTGCTAATAAAAGTAAGTGTAGCACTGCCCCCTGGGGAGCTGCTGAGAATTACACCTTGCGGATCCCCTGGGTTACCATTAGCAAACAATAGAAGGCAAAACAGCATTTGAAACTCCTTGGCTCAGTCAATAAACAGTCCATGGGATGTTGGTTTTTGTTTTTTTATTTTAGAACTGGGATAGGAGAAGAGATGAATGGGATACTCCAACTATGAACGATGCACAAAGCTTGAGGACCACTGACTGTAGTGTGTGCAGCAAGGCCGCTGCTTCACCTTGCCACTGAAGTGAAGTAGAAGATATGTTCCTGAATTGATTCCGCTTCAGGGTCCTAACTTGGCACCCCCTTTCTTACTTCCCATGCATGCTAGCTCCTGTCCACTGACTCTCCACTTTAATGGTCCCCTTCCTGGGCAGACCCCTGGCAAGCTTCCCGGTACTCACGGACACTGTTTTTCCCTGGGTTGCTCTGCCTTCAGCTACACTTGTCAGTATCCTGGACCTCCTGGCTCAGCATCACACACTTGGTCCACTAGGCCAGTGGTCCTCAACTCCGGTCCTCGGGGCCCACTAACAGGCCAGATTTTACGTATTACCTTGGGGAGATGCAGACTAGAATACTGCAATCACTGAGCAGCAAATGATATCACCTGGGATGTATTTCAGTTATCCTACAAACCTGGCCTGTTAGTGGGCCCTGAGTACCAGGGTTGAGGAGTGAGGACCACTGCACTAGGCTGACCGCCTGTGACCACCATCCACATCAGACAGGAGGAGAGACAGCCATCACCCTCCTCCTGGGACCTGGCTTCCTGCCCAAAGACACCCTGCCACATGTGCTCTCGGCTTGTATATCCTATCCCATGATGCACCTTTCTGGGTGCCAACCCACTGGAATGGTTACAAAAGCCTGTGTATCATTGGCCAGGTTCCAACAGGTCTCCCTATTAGATAAAGTGGGGACACTCCCTCAGACCAGATGAATAAACACTGAGCACACTGAGCAGGCCTAACTACTGATCAGGCTCCCCTGATAAGGAGATGGAGGTAGGTAGGCTAGGTAGATTATAAAAAAAAAGTCTAATCATGATTAGACTTTTTTTTTTTCTAATCTGCCTACCAACAGATCGTCCATGCGAAAAATCATTTATAAGTGTAATTTAGAACACCGAGGAACAATTTATTCACACTTATTGGCTGCCTACCAGTCTCGATTGTGTTTAATTGGAGCTTATTAGGGCGGGCCAAAATATCGACCTGGCCCACTTATCGAGCTTACTAATCTTCTCCCTGCACCAGGGGGTGGAGATCTTCCCCTGGTGCAGTTGCAAGTGGAAGTGAGGAAAGTGTGAGGCTGAGAGTAGCTCTCTGTACAACAAGTGAAGGAGCGGAGGGAGGGAGGAAGGAGAGACACACCACCATTCAGCACATTTCTCTGCCAACACAGCCGGGACTCCGCCGACACACCGGCTCCAGGCTGCATGTAAGATAACTTCCCCGTCATACACATGTCCTTGTCACACTGGAGCTGGTTAGGGTGTGCACCGCTCATTACACCCTTCCCACAGCCTCGTACTTGGCCAGCCGCATGGGACTCTCACCTCTCATTGCCATTCATTCCTCCAACTCTGATCACTGACTGACAGCTGGGGAGGATGGTGTTCAGGGAGCAGATGGCCTGATCACCGTACATTACATAGCATCCATATGGAGCTTTTCCACTGCATGGAACCGAACGGTTCGGCTCGCTTTTGTGCTTTTCCACTGCTGGTACCGCATGGTACGGTGTAGGAACGGTTCGGTACGGTACAGCGGCGCTTTTCCACTGCATGAAACCGAACGGTACGGCTCGCTAAAACAGTACCACCTCGATTGTGGTTCCAAGCGTATCGTACCGGTACTAAATTCCACAACCCCTCCCTTGCAGCCTGATTGGTCCTCACTACAAGGCAGTGATTCGTCAATAATCATCACTGTCATTGTTTATGTGGCAGTAGAGGCAGTGCAACTACGGAGTAATCCTGCCCACTACTTATCAGTACTATAAACAGTGGAAAAGCAAATCATACCAAACTGTACCGAACCGTTCCAACACCGTACCATGCGGTACCAGCAGTGGAAAAGCAAACCGGGCCAAGCAGGGCCGAGTAGAGCCGAGCCGGTACTTGCAGTGGAAAAGTGCCAGATACACACCAAACTATAGCACCATAGCCATACACATCTTCCTATCATCTATCTAAAAAGCTTTCTTTCTTTCTTTCTTTCTTTCTTTCTTTCTTTCTTTCTTTCTTTCTTTCTTTCTTTCCCCCCTATTATGGCATGTATACTGAGAGACCCCCTATTATGGGATATACTGACTGAGAGTGAGAGAGATTCCCCCCACCCCTATACAGGGTATATACTGAGAGAACCCCCCTATAATCAAATAGGGTGTCTCTCAGTTTATCCATAAAAGGGGGTCTCACGAAATATCCCCAAATAGAGGGTCACTCTCTCTCAGTATATCCCATATTAAGGCATCTCTCAGTATACATCCCACAATAGGGGGAGAGACACCTTAATATGGGAAATTCTGAGAGTGAGAGAACTCCTATAATGGGATATATACTGAGACCCCCTATTATGGATATACTGAGAGACCCCATATTTTATTATAGGGGTTCTCTCAGGATATATCCCATATTGGGGAGGGGGGGTCTTTCTCACTCTTAGTCAGTATATCCCATAATAGGGGTGTGACCGGACTCACCGTCACTGGGAGTGAAAGACAGATACTTAATGGACACTGAGAATATGGTTTGGATTGCTTCAAGGGGGACAGTGATATTTGTCAGCCATGTATATCGAGAAATATGTGAGGACTATTCCTGTTTGATTCTGAACATGTTCATTGAAAGAGCTAATCACAATGGCTTCTGTTCCATGTCATTCAATGTCAGAGACAGGCTCTCCCTATTGTCTGTGTATTGAGGTGTGATGTGGATTCTGTTAAGTCTGTCTGTCCCATTGTTAAATGTTA
This sequence comes from Pelophylax lessonae, assembly GCF_965119305.1. NCBI lineage: Eukaryota > Metazoa > Chordata > Amphibia > Anura > Ranidae > Pelophylax > Pelophylax lessonae. The sequence goes on from NC_138768.1 coordinate 883,225,064, forward strand.
ATGAACTCTTATATTGTTTCTGTCCAGGTGGCTAGATAATTAGTTTATTTTCTATTTCTGTATACAATTTCATCTGCATATAATAATGTAATCAGGCAACCCCTGACCTGATGGGGTAATTTGATCAGGAGGGGGATGTCCATGCTGTATATAAACTGTGTGAGAATGTTCAATAAAGAAAAGGTTCCAGTACAAGCTAAGTTGTCGACTAGCTTTGTATGGGGGCGGCTGGAAAATCTGATATCTATGTTCATGACTGGGAGGAAGCCAAATACTGACAGAAGTCCACAAGTACAGTGTGGGTTGCAGTTCTGTTACCAGTCGGTCTCTCAGTATATCCCTGGCGATCCACCATCTTAAAACGTCACCATCCGCCACTGAATTGACAGTCTCCAGAGACATGCTCATCTCCCACGTGCCAAAGGCAAGTCTGCTTGTATCTGTAGAAGGCGCCTAGGAGGCAAACTCCATTGAGGAGAGGCTCAGAGTTGGGAGCAGCTACGTCACTATGATATGGCCTTTTATTGTTGTTCATTAATCCTTTCAAGACAGCCTTTAATTACACTTTAATTATCGGATACAATACTGTAGATCCACCAATCTGTGTGACTAATTTTACTAACCTCCCATGAGCTGCTGTAAGGTAACCCAAAGCTAATTTGTTTTCCAAACCTTCCATTCTGAATCGAGCCACTTCACCATTTAACAAACCAATATCAATAGTTGTAAGATGGAGAATTACATCCACAATTTTCGGTATATTTCTGTTCATAGCTTCAATACCCCAACCAGTCCTCAATAGAAACCACACCCAGGCCATATCTTGTTGTGAGAAAAGTTAGGGGATAGTTTGGGTCTCTCTCAGACATTACCAGGGCTTTTTTTCAGTTCCGGCACCTCCAGTCTGAATGTATGTAATGGCAAAGGGGTGCTGGGGTCAGTGGGGTGAGTTGAATGGCCTATTGATGCTGGCTGATGGGGGATCTATTGTTGCTGGTGTGAATCTATTGTTGATGAAGGGCATTTTGTTGTGAGGGATGCTACTGTTGCAGTGGAGGATTTATTGTTGCTTGGGGGAACTATTGTTGCTGGGGGGCTATTGTTGTTGGGGGCGGTCTATTGTTGCTGATTGCAGGGGGATCTATTTTACTGTTTTTTCTATTGTTGCAGGGGAAGATTTATTGTTGCTCGGGGAATCTATTGTTGGGGGGGGTCTATTGCTGCTGATTTAAGGGGATCTAGTTTACTGCTTTTCTAGTTATCATTAACAAATTCTATACAAATGACCTAGAACCACAACATGATACTTGATTCTGTATTCTCTAAAAGGGGGGGGGGGGGTACTGGGAGGTGGGCAGAGGGTGGAACCAAAGGACAGCGCTCAGAGGTGGGTAGTGGGTGGAACCAAAGGACATCGCTCGGAGGTGGGTAGGGGGTGGAACCAAAGGACATCGCTTGGAGGTGGGTAGGGGGTGGAACCAAAGGACATCACTCGGAGGTGGCTAGGGGGTGGAACCAAAGGACAGTGCTCGGAGGTGGGTAGGGGGTGGAACCAAAGGACAGCGCTTGGAGGTGGGTAGGGGGTGGAACCAAAGGACATCGCTTGGAGGTGGGTAGGGGGTGGAACCAAAGGACATCACTCGGAGGTGGGTAGGGGGTGGAACCAAAGGACAGTGCTCGGAGGTGGGTAGGGGGTGGAACCAAAGGACAGCGCTCGGAGGTGGGTAGGGGGTGGAACCAAAGGACATCGCTCAGAGGTGGGTAGGGGGTGGAACCAAAGGACATTGCTCGGAGGTGGGTAGGGGGTGGAACCAAAGGACATCACTCGTAGGTGGGTAGGGGGTGGAACCAAAGGACAGTGCTCGGAGGTGGGTAGGGGGTGGAACCAAAGGACAGTGCTCGGAGGTGGGTAGGGGGTGGAACCAAAGGACAGCGCTTGGAGGTGGGTAGGGGGTGGAACCAAAGGACAGCGCTTGGAGGTGGGTAGGGGGTGGAACCAAAGGACAGCGCTCGGAGGTGGGTAGGGGGTGGAACCAAAGGACCAAAGGACAGCGCTCAGAGGTGGGTAGGGGGCGGAGACAAGTGGTGACTCAAAAGAGGGGAGTACCTGCACCTATTCTGGGAGAAAAAAAGCCCTGGACATTACAGCATCCTGGTGGATGGATAGAGTGAGGGCTATTTAACCAATATGGCAGTGGCCCTACAGCTGAAAGTCAGCCAAGTCTAAGCCTTCTTACTACAAATGTTCCATCATCTTCTTGGAAAAGCAATGGATGCGTCAGGTTCTCTTTTAGGTGCGACATTATTAAAAATAAAAAGCAATTCAGCAGTAATATAACATGCACGGGTGGAATTGTTCTTAGGGCTGTGCAGTTTATTTGCCTTTGAGTTTCTTGATTGTTATCCCCGGGGTATGAAAATGATAACAGACTGCCTATCCCCTCCCCACTGTCTATTTCAATGATTATTTTTAGCCCTATTACTGTAAGTGTGACCAAACCTCATGTATTGAGCTTCCTCTTTACATATATTAAGCAAATTACAGAGTAGGTGGCTCTGCTCCCAGGTCTTGTGACCACAATGGCCTTGTGACCTAGCATAGCTGAAACAGAAAGTTCTACATGAAATGGAAGGTAAATAGAAGACTAATTAATATAAATATGAGTAAACTACTCACATATATACTATACATAGATTATGGAAATGTCTGCTGTATACTATGGAATCTGCAGATTGAGGTCTAGCAAACATAGTTATAACATTTCTACTCATGGTTAATTTGCTTATGTAGCAGGATTTCCAGGCATTGGGCCTGATGTGGGTCTGCCATGGTCACCGGTAACACCAACAGCACATTTAAGCTGATTGCCCAAGTGTGAGATTTGAGACAATGAACAGTCAGGCATCTTTGTTTTTTTTTTGTGTTTATTTTATATGGGGATGGGAGAAGGGGATGAGTGGGATACCAACTCTGTGAATCCTTCCACCAATAATAATTACTGCCTCTCACCTCCAATCCCTGACCACCAAGGGTCATCTGGCAAAATTGCTGACAAGTCCTGAGCTTCCACACTTGACCACCAGGGGTCAGCAGCAAGACAAATAGTAAATGGCATACAACCTCCACATCAATCCAGGGCTTAAAGAGGAAGTAAACCCTCCTCTGCAAGTTGTACCTATAGGTAAGCCTATGATAAGGCTTACCTATAGGTACTGTAAATCAGTGGTCCTCAACCCTGGCCTACAGGGCCCACTAACAGGCCAGATTTGCAAGATAACTGAAATACATCCCAGGTGATATCATTTGCTGCTCAGTGATTACAGTACTCAAGTCTGCATCTCCCCAAGGTAATACTTAAAATCTGGCCTGTTAGTGGGCCCTGAGGACCGGAGTTGAGGACCACTGCTGTAAATATCTCCTAAAAATGTACCGTTTAGGAGATATTTACCTTACATGCATCCAGTGACGTCACTGGCGCATGCGCTCTGAAGGAACGGCCGCTCGTGCCGTTCCTTCAGAGCCCCGTGCCGTGACCGTCAGCTCCCATGCGCATGCGCGAGAGTGAAGTCACTGCGGCTCCAGCCAATCAGATGGCCGGATGCCGCGATCCCGGAAGACGGGCGACTGAACATGTCGCCCGTCATACAGGGGAGCGGGCGGCACGGCGGGGGGCTTCGTTCTAAGTTAAGTATTTCATAATGAGCTAGTATGCGTTGCATACTAGCTCATTATGTGTTTCTCTTTCAGGGTGAAAAAAAAAAAAAATTGGGTTTACAACCTCTTTAACTCAGACAGATCGTCATACAAGGAGAGAAATGAAAGGATCTAAGTGCTCTCTGTCATCTTTGATAACTTTTTATTAATTTAGGACTAAAAGTACTCACAGACAAAGCACTGTCTCAGTGCTTAATGCAGGCATATGCTGACATAACATCTCTCTTGGCCATGGGCGGCCGCGGGTAACGCCAAGCTCCTCCTCCCGTACGCGTTACGTCACTGGGCGTGACTTCGTCAGCGGGGCTGGAGCTGCGTCTCACCCCGCTCATTAAATATGCTGTAACCTAGCAACCTGATGCTACAGCAATACCAGGAAGTGAGAAGCCGCACTGCTGCAATCTCATTACACCGGGAAGCCGCCCTGTGTTTATATCCTGGAAAATCTTTTCAATTAAGAAAGCCTTCTTTCTTTCTCAATTAAGAGAGACTTCCTGAGGACGCGATAACCGCAAAATGCATTGTGGTCTGTAAACCGGAAACTGAGTTAACCAGCGACGTCATTTCCTGCTTTGGTCTGGAACGCACGCCACCGCTGCCACACTACAGGGGCTGGGAAGGAAACTGTATCCTATTACAGAGCACCAGAGTGGTCACTTCCATACACCCTAAACATATTGCAGCGCTTCCACCTAGTGCCAGGAGAAGGCACTACACACTGTAAGCAGACAATTTTATCTTTTATTTTTTCACTATAATAAAAACGGATTTACACTATATTTTGGCTTCCCTATCATATTTTCCCATATACATCTGCTTGAGACCCTATCCTGCGGTCCAGATCCAGATTGGAACATCTACCACCTATCCCTGGATTGGATAAACTCGGTGGAGGATTGATCTATCCTTAACCTTCCTAGCGGTATTCCCGAGCGTGGCTCGGGGTTACATTTTAGAGCCAAAAGCGGTAACCCCGAGCCACACTCGGGGTACCGCCAGAAGCATCGCTGGATCCTGTAAGAGAGGTTTCTTACCTTGTCACCGGGATCCAGCGATGTGTCTCGGCGGCGTCTCGCGGCGGATCTTCCTCCTGATCGTCTCCGTGCCCCGGCTTCCGTCTCGTGACGCGACGTGACGTTCGCAGGGGGGTGGAACCGGCTGCAAATTCAAATGTAAAACACACCAAACACACTGATACCATTCAAAATAAAATAAAATCACATTAGTTTGCCCCCCAGTGCCCTTTCCTGCAGTTTTACTGTACTTTTTAAGTAAATATATATATATATATACATACGTAATTCTTGTGAATGAGCAGCCCAAAACAACTGTATACAAAATATATATATATAATAAATGTATATAGTTGGTTTGGGCTGCTCATTTACAAGAATTACCTGCAAAATAATGGTACCGCTTTCAGCACCTAAAATCCAAAAGAATCATACCGCCAGGGAGGTTAAAGGGATCAAAAGCGATCTAGGTCCTTGTGGCCTAAAGCCATCTGGTAAGAAGCAAATATTGCTGAATATTATCAAGAGCACAAATTGGAGCACAAAAGCACTTTGAAGATTTTATTTAATCACCACGGACTTTCTTTCACCTATTGCACAAAAATATAAATTAATTACAGATTGTATAGATTGTATTGCTGATTACATGCGTTTTTATGTCACATAAGGTTTTATAACACAAGTGTCACTAATTGCAATTTTAATATCACCAAAAGTCACCAATTTTATATAGACACAGAGATATATATTTCACCTTTTTACTAGGTTGTTATTACAAATTGTTCACATTATGGTATTATAGATGATTTTAAAGTCCACCATTTATTTATAGTTTTATTGGTAAACGAGGTAATTGATTGGTGTAGACAATCTAATACCCCCTAAAACACCTGAAACACACACTGATTACCAGCGCCTACTTTTTCACTTATCTACTACTTGTATTTTTTTGGCACACCACCATTAACCACTTGCCGTCTGCTCACTAGAGCTCTACTGCGGCAAAGTGGTTAGTTATTGTCTGGCGACGTAGACCTACGTCGCCAGACACACCCCTTTCTCTTTTCCCTTTCCCTTTCTTTCAGTCACAGCGGGAGTCGGGCCAGGGGAGGAGCGGTGGCAATCGCCGCTGCTCTTCCCCGATCGTCGGGGATCTAGTGTGGAGATCCGCCTGCTTGTGTAAACAAAGCGGGCGGATCTCCTAAGTGACAGGCAGTGACAGATTGCAGGGTTCAGCATAGCTGAACATGTGATCTGTCCCTGTGTCGCTCAGTCCCCTCCCCCCACACACGTCAGTAAGCACCAGGCATACATTAACCCCTCCCTCTCCAATAAAATTAACCCCTTCCCTGCCAGTGTAATTTTTACAGTAACAGTGCGTATGTATAGCACTGATTACTGTAGTAATGTCACTGGTACCCCCAAAAGTGTCAAAAATGTCAGTCAAGGGTCCGGTCTGTCCGCCACAATGTCGCAGTCCCGCAAAAAAAATCGCAGATCGCCGCCATTACTCGTTTAAAAAAAACCCACCAAAAATGATAGAAATCTTTCCCTTAGTTAGTAAACGCAATAACTTTTGCGCAAACCAATCAAAATACGCTTATTGTGATTTTTTTTTACCAAACATAGGTAGCAGAAAACAAATTGGCCAAAAATTTTAAAAAAATTAGATTTTTACATTTTTTGGGGGGAATTTCATATAAAAAAATTTGAAAAATATTGTTATTTTTTCAAAATTTACGCTCTTTTTTTGTTTATAGCGCAAAAAGTAAAAATCGCACAGGTGATCAAATACCACCAAAAGAAAGCTCTGTTTGTGGGAAAAAAAGGACGTCAAATTAGTTTAGGTACAGCGTCGCACGACCGCGCAATTGTCCGTTAAAGTCACGCAGTGCCGAATCGCAAAAAAATCCCTGGTCGGAATGGGGGTAAAATCTTCCGGGGCTTAAGTGGTTAAAGTCCACCATTTATTTATAGATTTATTGGTAAACGAGGTTTATCTTTAATTGATTGGTGTAGACAATTTAATACCCCTAACACACCTGAAACACACACTGATTACCAGCGCCTACTTTTTCACTTAAGGCCCGTACACACGTGCAGATTGTCGGCTGAAAATGTTCGGCCGCCGAACGATCGTCCGATTTTCGGCTTGTTAGTATGATGCTTTCGACAGCCGACAGCGCATTTTCGGCCGAAAAGAATCTGTCTTGCAAGCATTAAAATTTTTGTTGGCCGACACCAGAACGGCCGATTGTTCGCCAGTCAATACAGAATTCGGCCGACAGACAGCAGATTTGCAAGACTGGGCATGCTCAGAAAAGAAAAAACACAAGGAAAGTTAACCATCACATGATATCACTTCTGCAGTCGGCTGTAGTTGGCGGACAAAATTCTTGTGCTGTCTTTTGCACTTTTCAACAGACACGACAGCCCGGGGACAAAAGACGGCCGATCCATCGGCCGACGATCGGTACGTGTGTACGGGGCTTTATCTACTACTTGCATTTTTTTGGCACACCACCATTAAAATAAAAAAGGGCAGCAGGTTTTTGCATCACATCAAGGGCCAAAACATTAAAACCAGGTGCCTTCACCATCTAAAATCTACAATTAAGAAAGCCTGCATTAATATAGAGGAAACAATATTATATTAACCCCAAATGAATAAACGAAGAAAAATTATAAAACCTGATGCCTTTTTCAAAAAAGAACCACCAGTTATCTCCTAAGAAGAATATACATATAAAAACCTTCAGTATATAATAGTAAATAATGACGTGAACCGCGGCTGCCCATTTACATTAGAAAAGCATATGAAATAAAACATCCCTAAAAATAAATCTTTTTAAAATGGCCAAATTGCCCAAAGTTTTATGTGACAATAATAATATAACCAAACAATAAATACATATAATATAAAAATCAAAAAATAGAACATAAATATCTATACCCACAAAGCTACCTATTAGAAATGAAACAATTTAAATCAAAATCAACATTTAAACCCCCAGGTGACAAAACACGTGTGCGATAATTCCAATAGGATTCTCTCTGGCATAGCTTGCGGATGAAATTTCCACCCCTCCAGTGGAGTTCCACCTTTTCCAAGCCCCAGAACTTTGAACCTGAGGGGTCACGTTGATGGCAATTTTTGAAATGTCTGGGGACACTGTGGTTGGTTTTTACCCTGTCTTATTTTACTTATGTGTTCCCCTACTCGTACGTGGAGGGCCCTCGAAGTTCTCCCAATATATTGTAGCCCACATCCACACTGTAGCATGTAAACCCCACCTGATGTGGCACAGGTAATGAAATCTTTTATAAGGTGTGTCTCCCTTGTAGCGGTGGCTAAAAATTCCTTCTTTTTCTTCAGGTTGGTTTTAGAACTTCTGCATGCTGCACACTTGCCGCATGCGTAAAAACCTTTCAGGATAGGAAACAATCTCCTATCCAAGGCCACTGGGGGATCAACTCCTTTCCTCACATTGAGGGCATCTTTACTTTAACATCTTTTCCCTATGGACTACTATGGACTTTTATATATATATATATATTTTTACGATTGTCAATTTTAAGAGCTGCACTATTTTCTGTTTTACATTGTTTATTAACCACTTAAGACCGGAAGATTTTACCCCCTTCCTGACCAGGCCCTATTTTGCGATTCGGCACTGCGTGACTTTAACAGACAATTGCGCGGTCGTGCGACGCTGTACCCAAATGAAATTGATGTCCTTTTTTTCCAACAAACAGAGCTTTCTTTTGGTGGTATTTGATCACCTGTGCAATTTTTACTTTTTGCGCTATAAACAAAAAAAAGAGCGTAAATTTTGAAAAAATAACAATATTTTTCATATTTTTAAAAATTAAATTTTTTTAACATTTTTGGCCAATTAGTTTTCTGCTACATATGTTTGGTAAAAAAAATTGCAATAAGCGTATTTTGATTGGTTTGCGCAAAAGTTATTGCGTTTACTAACTAAGGGAAAGAGTTCTGTCATTTTTGGTGTTTTTCTTTTTAACGAGTAATGGCGGCGATCTGCGATTTATTTTGTGGGACTGCGACATTGCGGCGGACAGATCGGACCCTTGACTGACATTTTTGACACTTTTGGGGGTACCAGTGATATTACTACAGTAATCAGTGCTATACATATGCACTGTTACTGTAAAAATGACACTGGCAGGGAAGGGGTTAACTTTATTGGTGATCAGGGGGTTAAGTGTGTCCCTAGGGGCGTGCTTCTAACTGTAAAGGGGTGTGGCTAGTGGTGTAACAACAGAGACATACGATCCTACATAGCAGGACCGTATGATCTCTGTTATTACACAGGGGAGAATGACAGACGGCTTTGTTTACATTAGCCGCCTGCCTTTCTCCCTCTCCACGGGGAGATCGCGAGTGGCCGGCGGACATCGGAGCCACCGATCACACGCGCGGACTGTTTAGGGAACGAGCGGGGGGCACGCCTCCGGCGGCGCACACTCGTCCCCTAGAGGCTCACAGGCTAGTGACGTAGTTCTACGTCACTTTGCCTGTGAGGGGCTGACCGCCGCCGTAAATAGTCGTGCGGCGGTCGGCAAGCGGTTAAGGTTTGTTTGGTTTGACCTTAATCAAGTGTTCAGCTGCTACCTCTTGGTTAGGAAGTGATTGAGCGCTGAATAATTTTATTTCAATGAGTGGGATACTCCTCTGGCTCAATTAGATACAAATTGGAATACTTGAGAAAAAATGCCTTTCAGCGCTGACTTGACGCCAGCTGGATGCCAACGCTTGCTGGCGCTTGAATTCACTGACTTGCTGAACTGTATCAAAAACTGACTTCTGACACTCTGGTTAGCTCAAAAGTCTTTGACACTGCTCCCTCCAGTCCTTCCTGACTGAGGTAGCCTCTTGTAATGCTGCTGCAACTCTTAACACTGTACACACTGCACTGTACACTTCAGGTCCCAACCACTGGCACCCCCTTTTACTCTTCAGGGTCAACACTGGCACCCCCTTTACTTTGCTCCTGCATCGGCTGGCTAGCTCCTGGATCCCTCTGACCTTCTCTGAAGTGGTCCCCTCTCACTAGGCAGACCCCCAGGGGCAGTTTGCAGTACTCACAACTGGGAATGCTTTCCTGAAACTCGTCCCCTCTCAGCTCCGCTGGTCCTCGACACACCGGATCTTCTCTGCTCAGCCCCGTGTCCCCTCAGACAAGCCGTCTGGGTTACCCGATCCTTCCTGTCAGGATAAGAGACAGCCATACTTCCGGCCAAAGACAACCTGTCATGTGCTCCCCACAGACTTATACCCCCTCCCAGAATGCTCTGTGGCAGAATCTGCCCTTCCAGGATGGATACAAGCCCAGGTGTGCTATTTGTCAGGTTTCCTCCACTGCCCAATGAGAGCCCTCATTAGGACACAGTGGGGAGACTCCCCAAATCAACAGGCATACCCGGGAACACATGCCAGCCTAACTGAAAATCATGGATAAGCAGACAAGGCCCACTATACTTTACCTAGCATCTACCTTGGAGGGTGCTACATCTACAACACAAAAAATTGGTTTGCAAATTTGGTTTATGGTTATGTCTCAACATTTGTGCAAGAAAAATGACTAATGCCTATCATGTTTGGGATATGTGTATAATAGTTTCCCCAATATTCCAATTATTTTCTATAAAAATAGCACTAGGAACTGTCACACTTAGCCCTAACACAGGTGATCAGACACTATAGCTGGCTACTGTGTTCTTCACCTATAGCAGCCCCCTTTCCCATAAGACAAGCAGGCCTATCGGTACTCATTTGCCCCCAAGTCTTGTACACAATGCTATAGTGCCTGGCAACCACGCCGGGGAAGGTGCGAACTTACCCAAGCAAACATGTACTTGTGGTTGGCAGACAGGCAGACTGGTTCAATGACGGGGCAATGGCCGACTTCCAGTATGTGAGCAGCATTTACATGGAGCTCCGTCCTGTCTGACTGAATCCTCCTCTGATCCTGCCAACCCTGCTGCTCCTAACTGCCCACCACTACTCTCCTCATCCACTGCAACCTCTTGAGCAGTTGGGGGGAGCTGGGACAGCTTAGTCAGGGCTGGAAGGTGGGAGGAGAGTGTCCAGTAAGGCATGGAACTGACCTCTGATCAGACACAGTTTACACCATCCATGTTAGGGGGGAGGCCTGCGCTCTGTCCCTGTTTTCAACCCGCACTCAGTGGTGGGGACTAGGTCAACGGTGGGGACTAGGTCAGCAGTGGGGATTTTTTACTTTTTCATCACCAGAAATTATTTAGGCATGTCTTTGGCAGAAGGAGTGCAGCCTTTTTACAGAGCATCAGAGTGGCCAAGGGGGAAATTGCCCCCCTGCCCCCTGGCCCAGTCATTCCCTGGTCAGGTCCCCAGACTTTGCCTCTAGGCTGGTAAGTCTAAAATAAAAATTAAATAATTTTCTCGGCTTTCCAGCCGAGGTAAGGACAGTGTTTAGAACTGCTGAGACCGGATGTGACATCAGAAAGTTGCGCCAGGCCTCCGAAGATCATAGAGACTGCCGGGGACCATCTGGTCTGTGATATTCTCTTATGGTGCACTTCTGCCGCCGATGGATTCCTTCTCGGCTCGCTGATTCCCCCCCAAGCCTATATGATTGTTTTTTCGGTGTAGGATATCGTCTGCTGAAATAGAAGATATCTGAATGGTGCCTGCAGCTGCCCCCATCATCCAGATATCTCCACTCAAAGTCTGCGATGTCATATGATGTCATTGGGTGGGAAGTGGTTTATTATTTAGAAATAACCGTGATACATACGGCCATCATCCAGAATTGTATATATATCAAAAAAGAACAGAGAATATCGTACTGTACAGGCCAAGGAGAGGGATGTCCATAATTTGATAAAATACATATTTTATTGTATCAAAAATAGATAAAAACAATACAAGTAGCAAATGTATAAAACAACCCCCTGAGGGAAGAGTTTTGTGACCAGTCTGATGAGCACTTTATAGGATTGTGGGTCCTCAGTGCCTCGGTCAAGGGTTCCTCCATGTTAAATAGGCATGTAAGGGCTGGTCTGTGGCATCCCCACTAGCACTGACTAACTCTGCAAGAAATCTGATACCAATATAATAAAGAAAATATGCATTTTATTGTCTCTTAGTAGCTTACAGTCGTAAAAGAAAACATCCATTGGGGTTACATTACTGAAGAATTAGGTTGTGGAAAATTTGCCTAACTTAGTGAATAACATGAAGCTGCAATCCTTATACTGTATGTGCAACGAAACTAAAAAAAAAGAATATTTTTGCTTGTACAATTTTGAGTAAATAAAGAAAAGTGAAAATGTTGTCCTTCAGTGAAATAGATTTCCAGTAAGAGAATCCTCCATATTATTTGTATATTGTAGATCATGGCGGTCAGTGTCCTGTACACCATTCGTTCCTTCCAGTACTAGCAGGCATTGGCTTTGTTCAGTAAGTTGGATTTGTTGGGTTTCCTCTCACAGATCCAGGGAAGGAGATCGGTACACGGAGATAACACGAGAGTTTGCCCCATTTGCGCACAGTTTGTAGATGGAGTGTTTGCCAGAGACAACCTGGGGAGAAGACCATCAATTGTTTTATGGGAATGTAAGAAGAAAAGCTGCTTACATTGGAGCAGTTGGTAAAAATCCAGTGTAATTTAATGAGTCATCTACTATGCCTGTGCATAACTAATGAAGCTCTCCTTATTCCACAAATATGTTTTATGCCTGGTTGAGCTTCTCACTGTCAGGACCAGGATCTGAACCCTTGACCTCTGCTGCATCTGGCAGTATGTCTCTTTGCTGAGCCACCTGCTGGACAGCAACCTGTACAATCCTGAACCCCTGGACAATCTTGCCTTGTCTCTTGTTTCAAATGAACCTTGAACTCTATGCTCCTCCCATGAACTTCCTGTCATGTCTCTGCACTTCCTGGTTGCCAGATTATTGTGCTCTCTCCAGCCAATATCCTGCTCCTTTGCATACCTGCAGCTTTCCTTATTTCCTTTAACAACTCACTACCGACCTTTGGCTTGTTCTTTGATTACGCTTCCGCTTGATTTCAACCTGCAACTACTTGTTACCGAACCTTTGGCTTGTTTACTGACTACACTTCTACCTGCTACTGTATATCCACTACTGGACCCCAGCTTGCTCAGCTCCTGGTGGGGTGATCTTGAGGATCATGATCTGATATTAACACACAGCAAAACCCATCCCCACCATTAGAAGCTCTGGTGAAAGCCAGTTAGAGCTTAGACTCCGCCTACGTCATCCTTCAGGATGTTCTGCTGCTGTACTTATCCAGCTGGTCGGTGGGAGCCTCTCTACTGCTGTAGCTACTGGTCCCCAAGTCTGACCCTTAACTAACTGGTGGGTTAAGCCAACTTCCACATGTCCACTTAGGTTAAACATTTTGAGCTTGCCCATGCTCTGTTCAGTTAAAAGCATAATTTGTCATGACATAACTGGTGCACTTCTATATGCCTAACACAGATTACCTTCAGGTTCTTAAATGGGGTGTGTCAGCACCAGGAGGTCTTGACAAGTTAATGCCAGTGCCAAATAGTTTAATAAATGTTGGGAAGTCTAATTTTGAAAATGGAAGCCTTGGCAATTTTTTGTACAGTCGGGTTAGCTTGAATGAATCAGCCCCTCTGTGTTAGATGGGATAGAGTGCCAGGTGTTGCCAGAGCAAATTTAGGATTTTTCTACCGCCTGATCCCAACCACAGCCATATTATAACGGAGCACTCATAGGGCATCAAGAAAAGAAAATGTGGGCAGCTCAGTTTTTAGATTATTACGGAAGACCATAAGGTACAGAAGCCCCTACCAACGTGTGATGCTTCCACAAATCCAGGAAAATATTTGCTACCGGGACCTCTGTTCTAAGTAAAATGTTAGAAATACATTTCATTGGTTTCCTTTCTCTGGCCATCTGAACTGGACTGCATTTGTATACTTACCATTTACTAAGCATAACACTCTGCAATATGCCATGTTAGCAGCTGTAAATATAAGTCTAATGTCTGTACATGGTGATATGAAGGATACTCACTCCGTTGTGTTATCAGACCAAAACCAGGTAGTCACTGCTACTTCTTCAGTCCATGTAATTCTCTGCTGCAATCCAACCCAGAAACCCATGTTCTGATTCTGCATGTGACACTGAAACACATCATGAAATAAAAATACATTTTAAGTGATATCAGAAAATGGGCCCCCCATTCATCAATGGAAAAGTGGTGACAAGGCAGAAACCATGCGGGACTCATAGCTTAGGTACCATGAACAATGTGTATTGTTCAATGAGTCAGATATTGTGGAAAGAGATTGGGGTGCAGTTTGATGTGAACATGATAAAATGTGTTGTGGGTGTGGGGGAGATTTGTAAGAAAAGCTACTGCAAACAGTGAGGAGAGAGCTGCCAGAGAGCCTAATGCAAATGACAGGGATAGAGCTGCAGGAGAGCATAGTGCAGATAGAATGGGAAAAGCTGCCAAGGAGTATGGTGCAGGAGGTAGAGGAAGAGCTGCATAAGAACACAGTGCAGGAGGTAGAGGGAGCGCTGCATAAGAGCATAGTGCAGGAGGTAGAGGGAGAGCTGCATAAGAGCATAGTGCAGGAAGTAGAGGGAGAGCTGCATAAGAGCATAGTGCAGGAGGTAGAGGGAGAGCTGCATGGGTGGGAGTAAAGTGAAGAGAGTAAGGGGAGTTCTGTAGGAGAGCATAAGAAATAAGGGGGAGTGGTAGCTGTAGGACAGCATAGTGCAGGAGGTGAGGATAGAGCTGTTGAAGAGTATAGTGCAGTGCAGGAGGTGAACAGAGAGATGCTGAAGAGAATAGTGCAGAAGGTGGGGGGAAAACTGCAGAGAACATAGTGCAGGAGATAAGGGGAGATCTGCAGGAGAATATAGTGCAGGAGGTGAAGTGGAGGGGGGGGAGCAGCAGGAGAGTATATTGTAGGAGGTTAGGGGGAGAGCTAGAGGAAAGCATAATGCTGGAGATGGAGGAAGAACTGCTGAAGAGCATAGTGCAGGAGGTGAGGAAGGAAGGTATAGTGAAGGAGGTAGGAGGAGAGGTGTGCTACAGGAGCCCATAGTGCAGGAGGTGAGGGGGTAGTGCTGCAGGAGAGTATATTGAAGGAGGTAGGAGGGGTGGTGTGCTACAGGAGAGCATAGTGCAGGGGGTGGGGGAAAGCTGCAGGAGAGCATAGTGCAAGAGGTGGGGGAAAGCTGCAGGAGAGCATAGTGCAGGAGGTGGGGGGGGGGATCTGGGGGAGAGCATAGTGCAGGAGGTGGGGGGGGGGATCTGGGGGAAAGCATAATGCAGGAGGTGGGGAAAAACTGCAGGACAGCATAGTGCAGCAGGTGGGGGGAGAGCTGCAGGAGATAAGGGGAGAGCTGCAGGAGAATATAGTGCAGGAGGTGAAGTGGGGGGGGGCTGCAGAAGAGTATAGTGAAGGAGGTGGGGGGAGTGCTACAGGAGTGCTGCAGGAGGTGAAGAGAGAGATGCTGAAGAGCATAGTGCAGGAGGTAGGGGGAGAGCTGCAGGAGAACACAGTGCAGGAGATAAGGGGAGATCTGCAGGAGAATATAGTGCAGGAGGTGAAGTAGAGCATAGTGCAGGAGGTGAGGGGGGGATCTGGGGGAAAGCATAATGCAGGAGGTGGGGAAAAACTGCAGGACAGCATAGTGCAGGAGGCGGAGGAAATCTGCAGGAGAGCATAGTGCAGGAGGTGGGGAAAGCTGCAGGAGAGCATAGTGCAGGAGGTGGGGGAAAGCTGCAGGAGAGCATAGTGCAGGAGGTGGGGGAAAGCTGCAGGAGAGCATAGTGCAGGAGGTGGGGGGAGAGCTGGAGGAAGCACAGTGCAGGAGGTGGGGTGGGGGGGGGGGATCTGGGGAAAAGCATAATGCAGGAGGTGGGGAAAAACTGCAGGACAGCATATTGCAGGAGGCAGAGGAAATCTGCAGGAGAGCATAGTGCAGGAAGTGGGGGGGAAGATGCAGGAGAGCATAGTGAAGGATGTGGGGGTAGGGCTGGAGGAAAGCATAGTGCAGGAGATGGGGGAAGAGCTGCTGAAGAGCATAGTGCATACAGTGGACATAGAGCTGCCAGAGAACATTGTGCAGACAGTTGGGAGAGTGGGGGGTTAAGTTGTTTTCACTGGCTAACAGTGATGAGTGTCGGGAATATTTTGCACCCTTCTGATTAGCTTACGGGATACACAAGAAGACACGAAGAATTATTATATGAGGAATAGAGAGGATTGTAGTAATTATGGGCTCTTTTCTGTACAATATTTGAGTCTCGCCCAACCCAGAATCCTCTCTGGGGACAATACACCATCACATTGACCAATAGGAAGTCTGCATTACCTTCAGTATGGAGTCTTTACTCCTCACAGTGGCCAGCACAGCTCCATTCTCCGCACAGAATCGCTCGCTGTCCTCTCTCGTCTTCTTATCAGTGGACAGGAAATAACATTTCTGATTGACTAATGTCCATTCTGGGGGACAATCAGAGGACTGATCTGGGGTACGATAAAGGAGAATACAAATAAAAGAGGATGGAGGCAGCAATCAGAGATGTTTCCTTGTAGGTCAGCTTATTTATTATTATTAGCAGTAATCACAGCAGAATTCCATCCATCAGGTGTGTTGGAGACGGGGAGCCTAATGGGCCATACACACTATAAGATTTTCTGAAGACTTTTTCATTTAGACTTATCAAAACCATATAATATGAGGTCAAACCTAAACACTTTCAATTTGTATGCAATCGGGCAGGCCCTTGCACTACATAGAAAAGGCAAATCTGAAGGAAATCTGACCACAAAAGTTGGATTTTGTGTATCCAGCTTAGCTCACTATAAGGCCCCTTTCACACATGCTGTCCGTTTTTCATCCATCCGTTGACGGATGAAAAACTGACATCAATGTATCTCTATGTAAAAACGGATGATCATCCGTTAACATCCGTTTTCATCCGCTTCCGTCAATGTCCGTTTTTTTTAACTGAATGGGCATCCGATCAGATCCGCCTAAAAAACTGACAGGCGGATCTGATCGGACCGCCCGTGTGAAAGAGCCCTAAGGAAGGAGTAGAATTGCTCACTTCCCAAAAAAAACACTCCCAGCTAGAATAATTAACACCTCAATTAGGTGAAGCTGCAAATGTAAAAACCTCATGCTATAGTGAATTAGGATTCGAGTAAACCATTTTGCGGTTGCCTTTTTCATGAATGGAAATCCCTCTAGTCTCAATCAATATCACACAGTAATATCATCTATTATGGTTACATTTATTTTTTATGTATAGTTATGTATTTTAATCTTTAGATTTAATAATAGCAGACTACACTGCTCTCTAATTATTAACATTCATTTTGTATTCATCCTAAATGTTCAGGCATGTCTAATTGTACTCAGCACATTGGTGTAGTGGTCTGTGCTCATGGACAACAACTGCTAGGTCATGAGTTCTAGTCCCAGTCATGTTAACACCCGGTGTGTGATTATTATTTTGCCACATAGTAATGGCTTGGCTACATCACATAAAATTGCATGTAAATGGCCATGTATATTCAAGAAAAAGACATGCAGGGGCAGACTAACAACTCATGGACCCCCCTGTGTCCCCGCTCACACTCAAGCAACACCCACATAAAGCCCCGCCTACATCTTGCACTGCCCACATTACATTTGCAACTTAAATTACCAATATAAGAAGCGTTCTTCCACTGACCACTATATTAAGGGGCATTCTGCTCACTGACCACCAATGTAAGAAGCGTTCTTCCACTGACCACCAATGTAAGGAACATTCTTCCCACTGACCACCAATGTAAGAAGCGTTCTTCCACTGACCACCAATGTAAGGAACATTCTTCTCACTGACCACCAATGTAAGAAGCGTTCTTCCACTGACCACTATATTAAGGGGCATTCTGCTCACTGACCACCAATGTAAGGAACATTCTTCCCACTGACCACCAATGTAAGAAGCGTTCTTCCACTGACCACCAATGTAAGGAACATTCTTCTCACTGACCACCAATGTAAGAAGCATTCTTCCCAATTTTTGTTTATTAAAAGTCTTGCAATCAATAAGCATAAAATCAATATACATAAATAAATATATACATATTTACATGAAAAGGGGAAAAAAAATACATAGCAAGTTTTGCTCTCAAACAAAGACTGCCTTTACAGCAAAAACAAAACTCACATCATGAAACATATCATTACCTGGAAAAATAATCTTAGTAGGACTCACACCACCACACCAGACATCAAACCTGTGAGGTCAAGAAACAAAACCACCCCCATTATGCATGCAGCCCTTCTTCAAAAATGAAGATATTAACCAACAAAAGCTAAGGGCGTGAAAGAAATAGCATAGGAAAAAAGCTTTTCACCCAGAGATGGACAGTTCACCAAAGGCAGGTCTGATATTCCTCCACGCCCTTATCCAGACCGCTCGAGGCTCCCTGCCCTTCTCAAGACCCCGAATCTTCCCAACTTCACCCAGAATATCGTACACCACCACCTCGACAGGGAGGACTTTCTTCCGCAGGGTAATCTGGCACCGTGCATTTCACGTGAAGTAACGGACAACTATACTAACTAGAAAAAGTGTATCCAAATCAAAATCCCAGTGAGTCGGGAATGCCCCGTACACCCACTCCGCATAACTCATGTGATAGAGAAAGGGGATGCCTAGAGCCCTCCCCACCCTTTTATACACCTCTATGTTAAAGGGACACTGGAGCAAAAAGTGGTGCATAGACTCCACTTTACCAACATACTCCACTCTAGGACAATCCCGATCATCCACAGGGTGATGCTTCAGGTTCCCTCTAACATAGAGCCTTCCATGGAAAGCAAGCCAGGCTTGATCCCTAAACTTCAAAGGGATTCTTCCCAAGTTAATTAAATGCAACCCCTCCCTCATTACGGGGCCTGGGCAATCCCTTAAGGTCAGCGACACACTGAAAGCAGAGCCCAAAATCCTCTTCTCCAGAAGCTTTCTGGGGAGGGACTTGATATCCCCCACTGTCACCTGCCACTGCCTAAGTATTTTCAGACACGGGGCAACATAAGCCGGAAGCTTGCCATGTCAGACTCTCAGACTTTTCACTGGCCCACCATCTTCTCAGCATCGCAGAAAAGGTCTAAACCAAGATTGAAAAATACCCACCCATCCCGACGGGGTACTCTGCTAACATATTACCAATATTATACTTTAAAAAGAAAACTATAGGGTTGACCATTCCTAGACCACCCTCCTGCCTGGACAGGTAAGTTACATTGCGTTTGATCAGGTTCAGTCTATTTCCCCATAACAGATGGAAAAAGCAGCTGTACACCCTTGCATAGAGAGATTCCGGCAAGATACAGACAAAGCGGACATATAAAAAAGATTGGGATCATTTAAGTTTTAATCAATTCAACCCTTTCCCTCAAGGAAAGTTTCCATTTCTTCCAGCTTGCTACTTTGGCATTGGCATTCAACAACCTGCTTTCCCAATTTCGATGACCATAGTCACCAGGACCAAATTTGATGCCCAACACTTTAATTTCCTGCTGGGGCTCTGGGAAGGCATCCGGAAGTTCGAAGCTTTCACCCTCTTCACCCATCCAGAAAACTTCACTCTTTTCATGATTGATTTTAGAGCCAGAAGCCTCCGTGTACAGCTCTATCACAGAGACCACCTTCTGCACCTCCTCCATCCCAGAGACAATAACAGACACATCATCGGCATAGGCCACGACCTTCAAAGGTGGCACACCAGCAATGCCCAAAGGCACCCCGCACAACGATCCACCCTCTAACCTTCTTATGAAGGGGTCGATTGCGAATACATAAAGCAGGGGGCTCAAAGGACACCCCTGGTGCACACCAGAGCCAACCTCAAAAGGCTGTCCAACCCAACCATTAACAAGTGGGAAGCTCTCAGCCCCTTTATATAATGTTTTCAGCCAATCTATAACCCTCCCCTGCAGGCCGTATCTACCAAGTAGCAAATACAGGTACTCATGATTGACTCGATCAAAAGCCTTCGCCTGATCCAATGCCAGCAAGTACTTTCTCCATCCAGCAGCCCTGCATCGCTCCAAAGCCTCCCGGACAGCTAAAACTGCTGAAAAGGTACTTCCGCCTTGGACCGAGCAGTGCTGATGATTGGACAACAAATCGCCTGCTACTGACGACAAGCGCCAAAAAAGAATCTTCGCCAAGATCTTTCTATCAACATTGAGAAGACTGATGGGGCGCCAGTTCTCAATTATTGAGGGGTCTTTACCTTTTGACCGAACAATCACAGCGGATTGCCTCATGGAGGGAGGGAGAGAACCCTCTTCAAAACATCTGTTATAAACCTCCGCTAAAAAGAGAGCCAGAATGGACTTTAAACACTTGTAAAATTCAGCTGTCAACTTATCTGGCCCAGGCGATTTTTTTGGTAGCCAGCTTCTCTATAGCACGAACTACCTCATCCGCTGAAATTGGTTCTGTCAAATCCATCAAATGCAGTGTACCATTTCCCAATCCTGGAGTAGAATCCAGAAAGCTTTCCATCCTGTCCCGACTAAGGTCCTTTCTTCCCAGAAGGTCTGCGTAATATGACCTGAAGATCTCCAGGATCCCTGATCTGGACTTAACCAGGGAACCCATACTATCCCTCAGACCTATGACCGTCTTAACTGCTATGCCTTGCTTACAGTTCTGGTAAGGATCAGGCTAGTGATATTTCCCGTAATCTCTCTCCAGAACCAAGGAGGCATGCCGGTCGTATTGACACTTCCGAAGAAGAAGCTTTACCTCAGAGATCTCCCCTGGATCTCCTCCATACGAGACAAGACGATCAAGCTTCCTCCGCAAATGCTGCAAGGCAATATACATACCAAGCTGCTTCTTCTTACTTATGGTCTTGAAAAGTCCAATCGCCCTTTGTTTCACAAGCTCCCACCACTCTGACTTACTGCTGCAAAAGTCCAGAATAGAAACCTGTTCCTGAAAAAAATCCTCAAAGGATTGTCTTACCTCTACATCTTCCAGGAGAGTCAAATTCAGTTTCCAGGTACCCCTTCCCCTGGGTGGAGTGTCCGAGGCATTCAGAATCACAGACAGCATACAGTGGTCAGAGAACTCCACCGCCCTCAACTCAGGAGCCGAGAAAGCAGAGTTCTCCTTTAAACCAAAAAACTATCTATCCTACTCTGACTATTTCCTCTCTGAAACGTGAATCCCGTGCTGCCAGGGCAGTTCTTAATGTGCACATCTACCAGGCCTGCTTGTCTAACCATATCTCTAAGAAAAACGCTATCGTAACCCAGCCTGTCTATGGAGACCCTCCTGTCTTCAGGCCTAATTATGGTGTTAAAGTCACCTCCAAAGACAACCTACTGGGATGTAAAAAGGAAGGGCTTGATCCTTGTGAGGAGGCATTTCCTGTCCCATTTTGACTGCGGTCCATAGATATTGATCAGGTGCAGGTCCTGCCCCCTAACAGAGACGTCTAAGACCATGCATCTCCCCATTTCTACCTCAATTACCCGCCGGCGCGTTACCATATCGGTTTTAAAAGGAACCGCAACTCCGCTGCAAGGCTCAGCCGTAAGAGACCAAAAGGAGGGACCGTATCGCCACTCCCTTTTTGCTAGATGGACATCGGCCAAAGTATTGAGCCAGGTCTCTTGCAAAAATAAAATCTCAGCATCAAACTCACTGAGCAAAAATAAGGCAATATCACAAGCTCTTGTAGATTTCATGCTGGCAACATTAATGGTCGCCACCTTTATCGGAGCGGGAACTGCCATCAGGATGATTGGGGTAGTCGTTTCTGAACCTCTACCACACTCTCATCACCCGAAACAGCTCTCTTTACACTATGTGACTCCCCCTCATCCATAGATGATAAAGAAATAGATAAATCCAACACCAACTCCTCCCCTGATAAAACAGAAAATGTGTTGCCAAGAGGAACCTCTCCTGGGTCTGACTGTAAGGAGGAAATGACCGCTTTACTGGTCTTCCTTTTTTTCTTTTTCTTCCTCCTTATCCTCTCCCACCCCTCATCATCTGAATTCTCCACAACAGAGGGTGAGACATGGGACATGGACACCCCTCCCTCAACCCCATTGACCCCACCACCATCCAGCACCCCTCCACTCTCCTGCCCACGTTTGCCTTGCCGAGGGACAAGGACTAGAGGTGGAGTAGGCCAAGGGGGAAGATCCACTATACCCGTCCCCCCAGCAGCTTCCGCTAGTCTGGAGGATCTACGCACAGTAGATGTAGGAACAACCACAGGAGAGACAGACTCAGGGACCACATCACCAGGGGAAACAGAATCTGACACAACAGACACAGGAGGGGCAACAGTTTCCTCCCTAACTTCAGCTGCTTCATCTTCTTTATCAAGCCTTTGCAGCTCAGTCTCCAATCCTGGCAAGTTATGCAGTGCCTCTGGGCACTGGCTATATGGATGACCCAGCTGCTGGCACAAATTGCACGGAATCTGGGTGCATTCTCTGGCCAAATGGTCGAAATCCTGGCACAGTGAGCACTTCTTGTGGGTGCAGGACAATGCAAAGTGGCCTTTATCCCCACATTTATTACACACCTTAGGCTGACCTTGGTAGAAAATGGTCAGCCTATCCCTACCCAGAAAGGCTGAGCAGGGAAGGTGCTGAACTACATTGCCCAGCACCCCCAATTTTACTGACACTGTCCAGGCCCCTGTCCATATCCCATGCTCATCAAGGACCTTCTGCAGTGGAGTGAGGACCTCGCCAAATCGGCGTAGCCATACTATTAAATCAGCCTCTGGTATGGATTCGTTACGCACCAAGAATGTCAACGATTTTATCAAAGGCTGCCTTGAGATCACCTTTGGCACCAAACCACTTCACTGCTGAAGGCCCTTGCACCTCCTATACCTCTCCCAGAAGAGATCCAAACTTTCAGGTTTTACAAAAGACAAATCAAATTCATAACTCTCCACCGGGCAAATCAAAGCAAAAATATCACAGGCTTTAAACCCCATTTCCAAAATCAACTCAGCCACTCTCCCCCTTACTGGTTGGGTTCCCTCCCCCTCCCACCTCAACTGAACCACATTCCTCCTCCTATACCCACTAACCAGCCCCCCACCAAACCTCCCTGAATTGTGACTATTAACAGAATTACCACCACCCACCCTGGTGTGACTCCCCAAAACTGAAGCATAGCTTCCTATATTCCTTGCAGCAGAAGATCCATCAGTTTGTTTTGAAACATCTGACACACACTTAACAGATAACGATTGTACAGATACGGATTGATCTGTGCAATCGATTAACCTTTCCTCTGCTGAACAGGAGGAGAAATGTAATTTTTATTTTTCCCAGCAATATTATCCCCTTCATCACAACCCACCTCATTCATTGCTTTATGATTATTGTCATTTTTAATACTTGCTGGGATATTTGTTGTCTTCGCAGCAGAATCCATACGATCCTTCCTTACGTCAGCAGGAGGAGAGACAGCCGTCCACTTCCTCCTGGGACTTTGCTCCCATCAAAAGACCCCCTGTCACATGCCCCTTCAGGATTTATTCCCCATCCCAGAATGCATTGCAGCAATTCCTACCCACTGGAACAGTCATAAACCCTGGTGTGCTATTGGCTAGGCTTCCTCCACTGTGCAACAAGGTCCCTTATTGGATACAGTGGGGAGACTCCCCAGACTCAACAGGTCACACCTGACAGATTAACCAGCAGATCAGGCCCTCCTGATAAGCAGAACAGGGCCACGCATATGCTTTGCCTAGCACCTACCTAGGAGGGTGATACATAAGGGACATTCTTTTCATTGACCACTAATGTAAGGGACATTCTTCCCACTGACCACCAAAGTAAGGAGTATTCTTCCCGCTAAAGTGTACAGATGTCAGTATTATGGGAAAAGCACTCATTGTACAGATATTCACTTCTGTGAGATACTGTATATATATATACTTTATATATACTGTATAATGGCCCTTTTATAATTTATTATGCCTGATGTGCTTTTTTAAAGCCATTTAAAATCATGTATTTGTTTAGAGATGAAAGTCACACTTAATTGTATCTCCTCTTGTTGCTATACCCACTCTATTTGAGCAAGCCCCTTAGGGTGAAACACGTATAGAGGGTGTGGTTTGTTAGATGGAGATATCCAGCTTTTTTATGGACTATGTTATAAAGCACCAAGAGGAATTTACACTGGGGTGTGACTCTTATCTCTTAATATTTAGAGCAGAGACAGGCTGTAAGGAACCAGCACCCGAATGATCCATGAACGTCCAGAATTGGAGGTTTTGGGGCAATGCCTTGTATCTGGGTATGCTCCTACTATATTTCTTATATCTTCTACAGTATATAAAGAATGTTTGCAGAAGGTTTTGGACCTGACACCAGGATGGCTCTTCTCAGGCAGGTCACCCGTTGTTTGGTGTCTTCCAGCATCTGGGTCAGATTTTGTTGGGTCTCCAGACTTCTGTCCAGCTCCAGTCTCAGCTCATCATTTGTTCTTCTGGTTCCACCTGAAATACAGGGAGAGGCTAGGATTAGATACATCTTTCCCTATCCCCTCGCTACATAAACACTCATAACCTAAATTACAGCTACAATATTAGATCTGGAGGAGGATGTGTGCAGATGGACTTACTCTGTATCACATGCCATAACCAGAAAGCTAGCACAACAAAATAAGTCAGGAGAAGGAAGCCAAATGTGTATGGAGAGTTCCAGAAATGGTGACCTGGAAAGACAGAAAATATACAAATTCAGTGATTAGATTCAAGCAGTCCTTCCACGTCTGGAGCCCATAAAGGATCCAACTATGGACACATGAGATCCATTTAGAATGAATGTATCAGTTATCAGGATATGTGTAAGAAATGTATGAATTTCCTAATGATTATCTGCTTGTTCTTTGTTCTGGATTACAAGACACAGAAACATAACTGACATGGCCTCTTATGTGAATATTATTTCACCAAACAATTTGTAAGTAACAGAAGTACCAAATTATTGATCCCCTGAAGTTGTCAATTCATTGTTGTTTTGGTGAAGTTTCTTCTTGGTTCATATCACAATCTGCAAGGTATCTTATACTTATTGAACACAACTAGGCAAGTTCAACCTTTAATTCCCAACCCCAGTGAGAACTGAATCTTCAAAATCAATTCTGATCTTTGTCAAGGCTAGTAGGGTGGGTATTATCAAACTAGGGGCTTAGGGGAATGGGCATTGCCCTGGGTGGGTGCGTACGAATGCAAACAAATAAAATGAAAATACTGTTTATTGAGGAGCAGCAATTGTAACAATTAAACTGAAACAATAAAAATGCCTGGTTATTTAAATAGCATGACCGGGGGGGGGGGTCTTCAATCTGCCTGTGAAGTGGCACATTTGTACAATGTATTCATTTACTACTGCAAAAGTGACATTTATAAAAAAAACTATATAAATTACTGGTAAAAAGCTGGAAGGAGGGAAGGCAGCCACAGGTGTGTGCTAGTAATGAGGTCAGCTGATGGATTCCTTCCTGTGTCATATGGTGGTCATAAACTATGCGAAAAATCGGACGAAATTAGGTAATGTGGGCAGTTTATTCGTTTTTCGGCCAGTTAACCACTTGCCAACTGCCGCACGACTATATTCTGCGGCAGTCATCCTCTCCTGGGCAAAGTGATGTATGGGTACGTCACTCACCCACAAGCCTGTAGGGAGCGAGCGCGCGCCGCTCGTTCACTGACATCCCCGCGCGTGTGACCGGCGGCTCCGATGTCCGCCAGCCACTCGCGATCTCCCGCAGGAGAGGGAGAAGGACAGACGGCTGATGTAAACACAGCCGTCTGTCATTCTCCCTTAGATCATCACAGAGGCTATGCGATCCTGCTATGTAGGATCGCATGTCTCTGTGATGATCTAACAAGCCACGCCCCTTGACAGTTAGAATCACGCCCCTAGGGACACATTTAACCCCTTGATCACCAATAAAGATAACCCCTTCCCTGCCAGTGTCATTTTTACAGTAACAGTGCATATGTATAACACTGATTACTGTAGTAATGTCACTGGTCCCCACAAAAGTGTCAAAAATGTCAGTTAGGGATCCGATCTGTCCGCCGTCATTTCGCAGTCCCACAAAAAATCGCAGATCGCCACCATTACTAGTTTAAAAAAAAAAAACCAATAAAAATGACAAATCTTTCCCATAGTTAGTAAACACAATACATTTTGCGCAAACCAATCAAAATACGTTTATTGTGATTTTTTTCACCAAAAATATGTAGCAGAAAACAAATTGGCCTAAAATATTAAAAAATTTTGATTTTTACATTTTTTTTTGAGAATTTCATATAAAAAAATGTGAAAAATATTGTTATTTTTTTCAAAATTGTCGCTCTTTTTTTGTTTATAGCGCAAAAAGTAAAAACCGCACAGGTGATCAAATACCACCAAAAGAAAGCTCTGTTTATGGTGAAAAAAGGACGTCAATTTCATTTGGGTATAGTGTCGCACAGCCGCGCAATTGTCCATTAAAGTCACGCAGTGCCGAATCGCAAAATAGGCCCTGGTCTTTGAGTAGCCAAATCCTCCGGGGCTTAAGTGGTTAATGGGCCCGAATCGGTAATCGGTTGTGACATTTTTGAGGCAAAAAAATGAAGGACGAGTTTGGAAATTTTCTGCCGAATGAATGATAAATTGAATATTAATGTGTTTCTCGTCCAAACTGATTGCACTTGGTATATGTGAAAAAACAAACAAAAAAATGATTTATTTATGTCCATTTAACGATTTATCGGTCATTATATGATGGCACGATCGTCTGCTCTCAGGGCCGAGTGTTCGTTTTTTATAAAATTAGTTTGAACGATTTTTCATATAGTGTGTGGCCAGCATTACTGGTTTCCATGTCTAATATCTACATACCAGCAAGAGATGAAGCGTTCTAATGAAATATAGCAAAAGTGCAGGTGAGGCCGTCTCTCAATTAAAGAAATGGTGAATTGTTTTGCAACAGAGGTACATTAATGGTAGATTGGTACATAGAGGAGCTGGAATTTAGCAAAATGAAAAGTGAACTTAGCCTTTCACCACTTCAGCCCTGGAAGATTTTACCCCCTTCCTGACCAGGCCCTATTTTGCGATTCAGCACTGCGTTACTTTAATGGACAATTGCGACGCTGTACCCAAACAAAATTTATGTCCTTTTTTTCCCACAAACAGAGCTTTTTTTTGGTTATATTTGATCACCTGTGCGATTTTTAGTTTTTTGCGCTATAAACAAAAAAGAGCGACAATTTTGGAAAAAAAAAAATATTTTTCACATTCTTTTAAATGACATTCTCAAAAAAAAAAAAAATTAAAATTCAAAATTTGTTAACATTTTAGGCCAATTTGCTTTCTGATACATATTATTGGTTAAAAAAAAAAAATCGCAATAAACGTATTTTGATTGGTTTGCGCAAAAGTTATCGCCTCTACAAACTACGGGAAAGATTTATGTCATTGTTATTGTTTTTCATGTCTTTTTTTCCCCCACAAACAGAGCTTTCTTTTGGTGGTATTTGATCACCTGTACAATTTTTATTTTTTCGCGCTATAAACAAAAAAAGAGCGACAACTCTGGAAAAAAAAAAAACAATATTTTTCACATTCTTTTAAATGACATTCTCAAAAAAAATTAAAAATCAATTTTTTTTAACATTTTAGACCAATTTGTTTTCTGCTACATATATTTGGTAAAAAAAAAATGCAATAAGCGTATTTTGATTGGTTTGCGCAAAAGTTATCGCGTCTACTAACAAAGGGAAAGATTTATGTCATTTTTATTGTTTTTGTGTTTTTTCTGCTACTAGTAATGGCGGCGATCTGCGATTCTTTTGCGGGACTGCGACATTGCGGTGGACAGATCGACCCCTAACTGATATTTTTGACACTTTTGGGGGGACCAGTGACATTACTACAGTAATCAGTGCTACAAATATGCACTGTTACTGTACTAAAGCACAAGATCGGTGGGCAGGACCAGAGTCTATGAAACAAGGTTGGCCGATGCTTGTGGCACCAAGGGCAGCAGCGAAGAGGTGCATTAGTTGTGTTGGTTGAGAAGGGAGAATAAGCTCTATGGACAATATTTAATTGCTGTTCTCTCCAGAATTCGTTGGTAACATAGGTGCAGATTGAGGTATATCCATGCAAAATGTGTTCTCTGGAGTCCTCTAGGGAGAGGTCTTTATCCCAGGGGGATTTACTGGGTACGCCTTTAAGAGTGCCAATGCGTAGTTGGAGCGGCTTGTAGATATGAGCCAATTTGAAGTCATCTAGTTCTAACAAGCGATCTATGATGGACATGCGGGTTCTCTCCTGTTTGGTTCTGGCTTTTTTCTCTATTTAATGACTTGCTTGTGTGTGGAATAAAATTATAAAGGCGATCAAAGATGCAGATAGATCCCCACACCACCGAAATAGAAGTTGAATGCGCTCACCAGAGGTTATGGACCCAAAATACTATACTAAATAGATAAATCTATCTATCTATCTATCTATCTATCTATCTATCTATCTATCTATCTATCTATCTATCTATCTATCTATCTATCTATCTATCTATCTATCTATCTATCTATCTATCTATCTATCTATCTATCTATCTATCTATCTATCTATCTATCTATCTATCTATCTATCTATCTATCTATCTATCTATCTATCTATCTATCTATCTATCTATCTATCTATCTATCTATCTATCTATCTATCTATCTATCTATCTATCTAATTCTCCAAAGGAATGAAAGGAACACTTTGAAAACACATCAGATCTCAACGGAGATATCATGCTTGATATCTATACTGGTATGGACTGGGTAATGTGTTGGGGTGTATACTGGTATGGACTGGGTAATGTGTTGGGATGTATACTGGTATGGACTGGGTAATGTGTTGGGGTGTATACTGGTATAGACTGGGTAATGTGTTGGGATGTATATTGGCATGGACTGGGTAATGTGTTGGGATGTATACTGGTATGGACTGGGTAATGTGTTGGGGTGTATACTGGTATGGACTGGGTAATGTGTTGGGGTGTATACTGGTATAGACTGGGTAATGTGTTGGGATGTATACTGGCATGGACTGGGTAATGTGTTGGGATGTATACTGGTATGGACTGGGTAATGTGTTGGGGTGTATACTGGTATGGACTGGGTAATGTGTTAGGATCTATACTGGTATGGACTGGGTAATGTGTTGGGATGTATACTGGTATGGACTGGGTAATGTGTTGGGATGTATACTGGTATGGACTGGGTAATGTGTTGGGATGTATACTGGTATGGACTGGGTAATGTGTTAGGATCTTTACTGGTATGGACTGGGTAATGTGTTGGGATGTATACTGATATGGACTGGGTAATGTGTTAGGATCTATACTGGTATGGACTGGGTAATGTGTTGGGATGTATACTGGTATGGACTGGGTAATGTGTTGGGATGTATACTGGTATGGACTGGGTAATGTGTTGGGATGTATACTGGTATGGACTGGGTAATGTGTTGGGATGAAAAGGATGACTCACGTTTGATGGAAATTCAAAGACACCCCAAAAATCAAAGTGAAAAAACGATGCAGCAGGCGAGTCCATTTTGCTGAAATGTCATTGCAGCAACTCAGAATGGTCCTCAGTAGTGTGTATGACCCCCACGTGCTTGTATACATGCCTGACAAAGTTAGGGTTGCTCCTAATGAGACGACAGATGGTGTCCTGGGGTATTTTCTCCCAGATCTGGACCAGAGCATCACTGAGCTCCTGAACAGACTGAGGTGCAACTTGGTGTTGTCAGATGGACCGAAACATAATATCCCAGAGATGTTCTATTGGATTTAGGTCAGGCAAGCGTGGGGGCCATTCAATTGTATCAATTCCTTCATCCTACAGGAACTGGCTGCATACTCTCACCACATGAGGCCGGGCATTGTCATGCACCAGGAGCAACCCAGGACTCACTGCACCAGCGTAGGATCTGACAATGGGTCCGAGGATTTCATCCCAATACCTATTGGCAGTCAGGGTGCCATTGTCTAGCCTGTAGAGGTCTGTGCGTCCCTCTGCAGCTTCTCCAGACCCTTTCACGTCTGTCACATGTGCTCAGGGTGAACCTGCTCTCATCTGTGAAAAGCACAGGGTGCCAGTGGTGGACCTCCCAATTCTAGTGTTCAATGGCAAAGGCCAATCGAGCTCCATGTTGCTGGGCAGTGAGCACAGGGAACACTAGAGGATGTCGGGCCCTCAGTCCACCCTCACGAAGTCTGTTTCTGATTGTTTGGTCCGAGACATTCACACCAGTGTCCTGCTGGAGGTCATTTTGTAGGGCTCTGGCAGTCCTCATCCTGTCCCTCCTTGCACAAAGGAGCAGATACCGGTCCTGCTGATGGGTTAAGGACCTTCTACCGCCCTGTCCAGCTCTCCTAGAGTAACTGTCTGTCTCCTGGAATCTCCTCCATGCTCTTGAGACTGTGCTGGTAGACACAGTCAACTGAAAACTGAAACTGATTAACAACCTCCTCTGCTACTTAACTGACCAGATCAATATCCCAGGAATTTAATTGACTTGAAGCTATACTCTGATTAAAAAGTGTTCCTTTCATTTTTTTGAGATAGAGAGAGAGAGATCTCGAGAGAGATTGAGAGAGCGAGAGAGATAGAGAGAGAAAGATCGAGAGAGAGAGATCGAGAGAGGGAGAGAGAGAGAGGGAGATCGACAGATGAGATCGAGAGAGGGAGATCGAGAGAGAGAGAGAGAGAGAGAGAAATCGCGAGAGAGAGATAGAGAGAGAGAGAGATAGATCGAGAGAGATTGAGAGAGAGATAGATCGAGATTGAGAGAGAGAGATCGAGAGAGAGAGAGATTGAGAGAGAGAGAGAGATCGAGATTGAGAGAGAGATTGAGAGAGAGAGAGATCGAGAGAGAGAGAGAGAGATCGAGATTGAGAGAGAGAGATTGAGAGAGTTTGAGAGAGAGATTGAGAGAGAGAGAGATCAAGAGAAAGAAGAAGAAGAAGAATATATGTTCTAAAAACAGGAGAACATTACTCATTACTAGCATTGTTTAAAAAAAGGAATAAGGGGGGCGTGGCGACCGCCAGTGAAGATGGCCGCTTAACATCAGACCTCCGGCGTGTACCTCCGCATCGATCCATCCACAGCCTGCCACAGCGACGGTCACCTTCCACAACCCACAGCTCAGGTTGTCCGAAGGCCTCCTGCACCCTCCGATCATGTCCAGAAAGAAGCTGGACGCTCCGGCAGTACGGAAACTCTCCGAGTTCTTTAAACCGGCGGCCGCCGGTCTTCAACAATATGGCGCCGGCGTCCCTCCTCTTCCCCAGCGTGTCCGCCCTCTGTGGCGGCGCGCACGGATGACGACACATCTGCGGCTCCCGGGCTCTCTTCACCAATGGACCCGATGCGCTCCTCCCGATCCTCAGACTCTTCCCCATCAATGCCCTCTACACACAACCCTGTGAAATCAAAACCTCGCTGGGAAGAGCCCTTACCGGATCTCGAGCACCCTGGCATGGAGGTGAGTGCTACCCCAACGCAGGCCCCGCATGGTGTGCCTTACACACCGCTACCGGACCCCTTTGCCAACATAGTCACCACAGGTCAGCCAGTGTCTGACTCAACCTTAAGGGAAATGATGTCTTTACTCCATACTTCCATGCAAAGTAACATTAATGCATCCATCGCTTACTGCCAAAGAGAGCTACATGGGCTGGGAGATAGAGTGCACACTGTGGAGGATAAGCTGGGTGAAATTACCACATCCTACAATACTCTAGTGGACTCCCATACATCACAGCAAACTGATATTCATACAAGCCAAATTGGCGGACCTGGAAGATCGGTCGAGACGCAACGCAAAGACCGCCTGCCTGAACAAGCTGTATCTCTCCAAATCCTCCCGGATTACTCCCAATACACCCTTCAACAACGACGCAACTTGAACTCTATCACCAAAGCTCTCCGCAACCACAAAATCATCTATAAGTGGAAATACCCGGCCAAACTCTGCGTCACCCATCAGGGGTCAACGTCCCACATAACAACTATCGACCAAGGGATCCGCGTGCTTCGACAATGGGGAATTGTGCCAGATCCTCCTGACAACCTTCCACTCAACTCTGCTCCTCCACCTCAACAAGTTCAACCGGACTGGAATGTTGTAACCCGACCGTCCAGATCATCCCACCGCAACAAATGACCACCTTCAACCTTGCCTTCATTAGGTACACCCGGCCCTGATGCCTATGATGGACACCCACCACCATGTCCATGACCCCCGCTACTTTTGCAATTTAGTTTGCGCACCTGGTCTTAACGGACCAAGTTTTTTTTACCCTTTTTCTCTTTGTTTTTGTGCTTTGTTTTTTGTTTATTGTTTTTTGTCAGGTATGTCCCTTTTGTTTTTGTCTCTGATCCTTTTTGTAGCTATGGAACTTGGATCCAGTTTTGGACTCACTAGAGGCTCATCCTTATGGGCACCTCCTACGGCTCGACCATGCTACTGGACACGACCTACACTACAATCTGCTGTTGCATCTTCAGCCCTGCATGACTCGTTGATCGACACGACAAACTACTGGCGCGTCTGCGATTACACTACTACTCATCCCACAATAAAGCGGGTAAATTCCTGGCCTCTCTATTGAAAGCCAGACGTGTTAAAACGAAGATTGACTCAATCACCCACCCCCACACCGGTGAAAACCTGAAACATCCGCACAAAATTGCGGATGCCTTCGCTGATTATTACAGCTCACTTTATAATCTTAATGCAGACAAAGATACCCCCCAGCCTACTGACACGGACATTAACTCATTCCTAGACCGCCTCGCCCTGCCATCCCTCTCTGTAGAATCCCTTGCTCAGTTGAATCGACCCTTCTTGACCCAGGAACTGGCTAAAACTTTGAAAAATCTTCCCCTACACAAATCCCCAGGCCCTGATGGCCTGACGAATGAATACTACCAATCCATGCAAGACACTTTAATCCCACATTTGCTTCCCCTCTTTTCTGAAGCAGTCGAGACTGGCGTTCTCCCTCCTGAAATGCTTCAGGCTAATATCACGACCCTTCCCAAACCCGGCAAGCCACCTTCCACCCCCGCCAATTTCAGGCCTATCTCACTACTAAATAATGATATCAAAATCTTTGCCAAGCTCATAGCCAATAGAGTTGCAGCGATCCTTCCCACACTAGTTGGTACCGATCAGATGGGATTCGTGAAGGGTCGGCAGGCTCCGGATGCCACCAGGAGAGTAGTCAATCTGATTCATCATGCGGAGCGCACTGGGACGCCTTCTCTGCTCCTTTCTATAGATGCAGAGAAGACGTTCGACCGCGTTCATTGGGGCTATATGAAGCTGGTCCTGCGGAGGTTTGGCTTCTCGGGTCCCATCTTATCGGCTATGCTCACCCTTTACACTTCCCCATCGGCCAGGGTTTTATCGGCTGGAGTCCTCTGCAAACCCTTTTCTATTACCAATGGCACTAGACAAGGTTGTCCATTGTCACCCCTTATATTCAACCTCCTCATAGAGCCATTAGCAGCTACATTCAGACAGAGCCCCTTGATTTCTGGTTTTAAAATTAATCGCTCGAATCATGTCGTCACACTATTTGCTGATGATGTGATTCTTACTCTCACCAATCCGGTAATTTCCCTTCCTGCAGCCCACGAAATATTGCAAACCTTTAGCAAATTATCATACTACAAGGTTAATTACGGTAAATCA
This sequence comes from Pelophylax lessonae, assembly GCF_965119305.1. Taxonomy (NCBI): domain Eukaryota; kingdom Metazoa; phylum Chordata; class Amphibia; order Anura; family Ranidae; genus Pelophylax; species Pelophylax lessonae. The sequence continues at coordinate 883,258,649 of NC_138768.1, forward strand.
GTTGTAATGGGTATGGGTGTCCACGCCACTGCACGTTTCCATCTACAATCTACTCTCCCATACACATGGTCCACGTCGCCTTTGCGTTACCTGGGCATAAACCTTACATTCCCGTCCGTTAACCTAGCTGCCTCTAACATAACGCCGCTGGTTTCTACTATCTCTGAGGATATTGTCAAACTTAAAAACGCGGAACTATCATGGACTGGCAGAATTGCTGCCTTCAAGATGGTCTGTTTGCCCAAAATACTTTATCTCTTTCGCACCCTCCCAGTTCCCATCCCCCTCAAACTCATTAAACCTCTTGTTTCCCTCTTACGCTCCTACGTCTGGAGCGAGATGCTCTTATGCTCACATCATCCGCCACAGATCTGTCGGGGGGCTGGGCCTGCCCGACCTTTTAGACTACTACTATGCAGCCCATCTTGCACCACTACAACATTGGTTCTCCAAAACCTCGACTCTCCCATGGGTTCCTATAGAGGCAGCACTCGCCAAGGTAGAGTCTCTAGGCACTTTATTGCTGGCAGACAGATGGAAACAACTCCCCCTACATACTTTCCCTCTACCCACGCAGGCATCATTAATGTCTTGGAGAGTGTTGCTTCAACACCTCCCTGGCCCCCAACCGTCCGTTAGGGTACCAATCCCGCTTGCGGTCCTTGGCGTCCTCCTCCCTTGCGTTAATCTGTCTAAATTAACCTCGGCGGGTATTGCCTCTGTCACAGAACTCTACCATGACGGTAATCTCAAATCGTTTGCGAGGCTCGTGCACGAATTTTCGTTACCCCCGCAAACTATTTTTATCTACAACAGCTTATCAAGCTTCCTGCGGAAGCATCTCCCACCGGACGTTTCCCTCTCATCTCAATTATGGCAATTCCTCACATACCCCAATTGCCCCCAAAAAGGCATTTCCATGTTCTATAACACCATCCAACATAAGGCTATATTCAGAAAATCGCCGCACATGGTCACTTGGGAAAGAGAACTCAAACGAGAGTTCTCGAACACACAATGGCAAGTAGCCATTCAAGCTACTTTTAAAGCATCCAAGTGTGTATCCCACTGGGAGCAGGCACAGAAACTCCTTACCCGTTGGTACTTAACACCATATCGTCTATCTAAAATTTACGATACCCAAAGCCCTCTCTGTTGGCGCAACTGCGACCAGGTGGGCACGATTGCTCATGTCTTTTGGCATTGTAGGGGGTTGACCAGCTTCTGGGGAAGGATATTCGAAAATTATCTCAGACACTACTGGTATACTTTGTAAACCGGATCCTGCCTTAGCACTCCTCTTCCTGGGCCTAGACACGTTTCCAGCCCACATGCGTATAGTTGTAGCACATATCTTGATCGCAGCCAGAACTGTCATAGCGAGATGCTGGAAGCAACCTATTGCTCCATCACATTTGGAAGCATTGAAACAAGTTAACCTCCAATTCTCCCTAGAGCGGGCCTATGCCTTTTCGACCCTCACGGGCCCTAAGTTCCACAGAGACTGGTCAATTTGGTCTAACAGCAGATATTTTATTCCCTCCTGCTGACATTCTTATAGACACTTAGTTTACTGTGTCGTTGTTTGTTTGTTATAACCCTGTTTTGCTTTTCCTGCTGACAGTTCTGGTAACAGTTAGTCCACGTTATGCATAATTCATGTCCTATGCTACCGCGACAGGTCAAATGTTTCTCCACCCTATACAATGCCTTTCATGATTTTGTGACATCCTGACTCCTCATGTATCCATTATCTCATGTTCCTTCACATTGTTCATTATGTTTTATTCTCTTGTATGTCTATTTTGAATATTTCAATAAAAATTATTGAAAGTAAAAAAAGGAATAAGAAGAAACATAGAAACCCAGCAAGGAAAATTAATTTTAGGAATTAAAGAGTTTGTCCCAAAATAAAAATGTATATTTTTGTGGAAGTAAGGCTCCATGTACACGGGACGTTGTTAAAAGTCCCTTTGAATGCTGGAATTTTTAGGACGTTTGAAACGTCCGTTCGGTCGCGTTTGTACCCGCCCTTAGCGGGCATTTAGCGGGCGTTTGCGTTTAGAACCGTTCCTAGAGGTCAACAAAAAGTATTCCCCTTTAAAATGGAAAAACGCGAACGCTAAACGCGGGTCATCGTGTTCGGACGCGTTCGGTCGCGTTTTTGCGTTTGAAACGCCGGGAAACACACGTTCGAACGCAAATAATTGCGTTTTAAAAAACATCCCTGAACGCAACTGCCTGCAAATGACTGTAAACGACCATGTGTACATGGACAGATAAGATAACATGGAGCTGCGTTCAGAGGCTTCTGAAAAAAACGTCCAACTGCTCCTAAACGGCCATTTCCAGCGTCCCGTGTACATGGAGCCTAACAGTCATACAATGAGAATCAATGGTTGACACTTGCATTTATATATAAATAGTACATAGTGTGCTCTCACAAATTGACGCTTGTTAGGCATTCACACATTAGGGAAATTCACTATAGCACGGGGCTAAAACGAAATGAGAGTAGGTTTGTGACTAGTTTTCTAGTCTGGGCATGCTCAGTTGTGTCAGTACAGAGTTCTAAAATCAGGGTGAATTTATCTCTTCTCAGACTTTCAAGCACATTTCTGCTTTCACAACAATATTTCAATAAATTTAAAAGCAGATCATCGCCAAACAATATAGCACATGTTTAGGATAGGAAACATTTATTCTATGAGATTAAGCTCTAAACATTATTTCCATGTGCAATTCACCTGCTTCTAGCATGACTACTGATTTAGACAGTCACTGATTTATGTGACTGATAGTGAATTTGATTTTGAGAGTAAATATTCACTGCGTGCTATAGTGAAAACCGTTTCTGACTAGTTTTAGCCCTTTGTGACCATTTGTTCACCCATTTGCCGGATAGGCGCCATAGTGCTATAGTGATTTAGGCCCAAAGTTACAAATTAATAAAACTATTTGGCAAAGTTCCCTGTAGAAGCACAGAGTCTTCCTTGAAATATTGATCACAGTCATAATAACACAGCTCTTGATGTCCTGTCACCCAATCAGATTGAAGATTCATGATTACCAATATTGTCTTTTGGATGAGATTATAACGCAGAATGAAGTTTGTTGCCTGAAATGTATAAATAATAAAACAGTCTTATCATACACACATACCTGGACAGCGAGGGGACTTGGGTTGTCTCTCTCCGGTCACTTCTCTCTCGGTTGGGCTTACATTGCAGTAAATGGTCTGCTCAGCCATGGTGTTAGTATGTCAGTGTATCAGTTTGTACTGTATATTTGTATTCAATGTTGTCTCTAGTATACAGAGAGGTCTCTCTTCTGAAGAAGGTTGGCTACAAGTCAGTTCTGAGACAAACCAAGGACAGATTTATCTAGTTTTGCAAGCCGGATGAACTTTTACCACTAACCACTGCACGTAGTTGGAGGACATCAGAAGGCCGGTGAGATCAGCTCACTGCAAGAGTTAGGGCAGGTCAGGTTGTGTTCAGCTCCGGAAGCTTAAAGGGGCAGGTTTAGAGGCGTACAGTCTGTAACGAGGGTAAGGCTACAGTTGGTTTTAGGGTGAGGAGCTACAGTTAGGACTTAGGGGAGGGGTTAAGTGTTGTGTTACATTTTAGAGACATGGCTTATCATTAAAGGAAATGTTTCCATAAAATGTTAGAGGCTGACTAATAAACACTGAGGTAGGGACTTAGAGTGTATTTAAATCCAAAATTTTAGATTAGTGACTTAACCCTTTGACTGCCAAGGCTGTGATCCACATGTCATAGCAGCCAAAGGGTAAGAACAATCGCACAGCTGCTAGTGTGCTCAGAATGTATTTGAAAATCAATCAGCAAGCTGTGGGCTTTGATGTAGAAACGTGTAACAATGTAAATCCACCCAATTACTTATTTAGTTGCTAAAGGGTGATTGCCGGACTCTTTTTATTTCTTTTTTTCAAGCCCAGGACCACTGAAAATTGCATCAGAAAGGGGAGTGGAAGAGGATCACAGAACATCAATTCCCTGATCCTCACTGCAGTCACTGAACCTGGAAGTGATCAGCTTTGAGTAGAAGCCAGAAACCAAGTGACAGAAGGTGTCATTGAGGGGTGAGAGAGCCCAGCCAGGAGACAGCAGGTCTTAGTTCCAGGAGTCAGGTTGGCTCCTATCGGAGGTATCAGGGGAACCTCAGTCCATAGCCTACAGATGGGCTGTGCATCTGGGAGTTGCAACTAAGGCCTTGCTTACATATGTGTGGACGCAGTTTCCAGCATGGGGTCAGGTGCGTTTCAGTTCAGGTGTGATTCAGGTCCAAATTTTTGCCTAAATTCGCACCTGAACCGCACCCAAAAACACACATGACCATTTTGGAATCTGCACCGTGGCCGCCCAGGACATGTGTGAACTGGCTCTAATGAGAGCCAGACCCACGTGCATGTCATGCTAATTGGATGCGGTGAATACCGCATCCAATTCACACATTTGTGAACCCGGCCTAAAGGCTTTATAGAGAGCCAAGTGTTCCAGGAGAGCTGGATAACACAGCCAAATGGGACTGGTAAGAGGAGCAGCAGTGCTGCCAACAAGTGAGCCAGGTGACCTCAGCATCTTAATGCTAGCTTGGCCAAATTGTTATCATTACAGTTGCTGCCTTTTCATCTTGAAGACTCGGCTCCCTTTCACAAATTTGTGGAATGTGCTGCACCACAGTGGCAGGTCCCAAAAAGGCATTTCTTTTCATGTAAGGCCATTCCGGCTCTCTACCGTCATGTGGAAGATAGTGTTTTGGCCTCGTTGGACAAAGCGGTCAGCAGGAAGGTGCACATTACTGCTGACTCTTGATCTATCAGACATGGACAGGGACATTACATTTCTTTCACGGCACACTGGGTAACTTTACTGGCAGCTGGGAAGGATGCAGGACAGGGTTCGGTCTTGCAGCTTCTTTTGCCACCACACCTCCAAAAAGCTGGTGCTGGTTCTGCCACATCTGGCTACTCCACCACCTCCTCCTCCTCCTCCATGTCCTCTTCTGCTCAATTGTTCTCTGAAGCAGCAGTGCTCCCTAAGCGTTCAAGGGACTACACAAGCAGTCAGGCTAAAAGATGCCATGCTGTGCTTCAGTTGGTCTGTCTAGGGGATAGGAGTCACACCGGTGCAGAGATTCTGTCAGCTTTGCAAGGGCAGGCTCAGATATGGTTGACGCCATGACAGCTTGAGCCAGGAATGGTTGTATACGACAATGGCACCAACCTTCTCTCCGCCCTCTGACAGGGACGCTTGGCACATGTTCTAAATCTTGTGGTGCAGCATTTCTTCAGAAGTGACTCAGAAGCTCATGCCTCCTCCAACTTATGTTGCATGGGCTCCCTGATTCTGCAAAGACTGCGAAAGGACCCGAGGATTTGTGCTATCAAGGAGAGGGATAATTACTGGTTGGCAACCCTTCTTAATCCACGTTAAAAGGGTAAAGTTGCAGAGCTCATCCTGCATTCGCAGAGGGAGCAGAGGATGAAACATCTTGAGGAGGCCTTGAAAAAAAAATTGTGTACCGCCTTTCCAGACACTGTGAGGTCAACATTCTCTGGACCTGTTTCTGAGGCATCGTTCAGCCAAAGGAGGAGCGGTGGAGAAGGCGGCCGGCTGACCAATGCCTTTAAACAGTTCTTTTGTCCTCAGCAGCACCCAGGGCTGTTAGGTTTAAGCAACCATCGGCAGCGTCTCCATCATGATTATCTAGATGCAAGAGCAGACTTGGAGACCTTTCCAGCTGAGCATCCACTGGGTTACTGGGTTTTAAGGTGGACTAGTGCCCAGAACTTTCTCAATATGCAATGGAGCTACTGGCCTGTTTTGCTTCCAGTGTGCTTTCCGAACAGACGTTCAGTGCTGCTGGAGATTTTGTGATGGACAAAAGAGTGTGTCTGTCCACAGACTCTGTTGACCAGCTGACTTTTATCAAAATGAACCAGTCCTGGATCAACAAGACCTATCAGGCCCCTGATGCTGATGTAACTGATTGAATTTGCTAGGGGTCTGCCATCCCCTGAAGACTGCATATGCTGGCTATCCTATTCCTCTATTCTGCTAGCTTCTAACAATGTTTTTGGTTTAGGTCACTACCAACCCCCAAGGCCTAATTTTTCTGCACTTGTATGACAGGTGCATACAATTTAAATGTTGTATATTTTTAACAGCAGGGCCTGTCCCTGTGTCCTGCTAACTGTGAGGGGTTACTGTTTTCAGGCACCAACCACACCAAAGGCCCAATATTTTTGCATCTGTATGACAAGTACATGCAATTTCAAATTTGTATGGAATTCTTACCAGCATGTCCCGTTCCTGCACCCAACAAGAGTAATGCCCTGTACACACTATCAGATTATCTGAAGACTTTTGTCTGCAGACTTACCAAAACCATATAATATGAGGTCAAACCTAAACACTTTCAATTTGTATGCAATCCGGCAGGCCCTTGCACTACATAGAAAAGGTAAATCTGAAGACAAAAGTCTTCAGATAATCTGATAGTGTGTACAGGGCATAACTGCGAGGGCTTGGTTACGGTGTCCAGGCACCACCAACAGCAAAGGACCAATTTTTGGCACCTGTTTGACAAGTACATGCGATTTCAAATTTGTATGGAATCCTTTAAAAACTTTTTTTTCATTGCTACATGTTCTCCAGGTCAGTACCCGGGGACCACCATACACTTTTTGGGGCAATAACTTGCATTTAAGCCTTCAAAATGAGGCCTTTTGATTTTCGAGATTCGTGTACCATAGACTTCAATGGGGTTCATTTATTCGAACAAACTTTTCCTCTATTCGCGGTGTTCTGGTGCGAACCGAGCCGGGGGTTGTTCGGCTTATCACTAATTACAAGGAATGCAAACATCTCTTGTAATAGGAATAGGCCATGACAGGTCCCTTTTACAGCGAGATCTGGCGTCTATAATTCTCCAGACTTTGCCTCTAGGCTGGAAAGCCTAAAATATAAAAAATAACAAAAACCGATCTCAGCTTGCCAGCCGAGGCAACGACAGTGTTTAGAATTGCTGAGACCGAACGTGATGTCATAATGTCGCACCAGGCCTCCGAAGGTCATAGAGACTGCCGAGGATCATCTGGTTTGCGATATTCTCTATGGTAAACTTCTGCCGCCGATGGATTCCTTCTCGGCTCGTTGATCCCCCCATCCCCCCAAGCCTCTATGATTGTTATTTCGGTGTAGGATATCGCCTGCTGAAAAAAGAAGATATCTGAATGGTGCCTGCAGCTGCCCCCATCATCCAGATATCTCCACTCAAATTCTGTCACATAATGTAGTTGGGTGGGAAGTGGTTTATTATTTAGAAATAACCGTGATACATACGGCCCTCATCCAGAATTGTATATATATCAAAGAAGATCAGAGAATATCGGACTGTACAGGCCAAGGAGACGGATGTCCATAACTAGATAAAATACATATTTTATTGTATCAAAAATAGATAAAAACAATACAAGTAGCAAATGTATAAAACAACCCCCTGAGGGAAGAGTTTTGTGACCAGTCTGATGAGCACTTTATAGGACTGTGGGTCCTCAGTGCCTTGATCAAGGGTTCTTCCATGTTAAATAGGCATGTAAGGGCTGGTCTGTGGCATCCCCACTAGCACTGACTAACTCTGCAAGAAATCTGATACCAATATAATGTAGAAAATATGCATTTTATTGTCTCTTAGTAGCTTACAGTCGTAAAAGAAAACATCCATTGGGGTTACATTACCGAAGAATTAGGTTGTGTAAAATTTGCCTAGCTTAGTGAATAACATGAAGCTGCAATCCTTATACTGTATGTGCAACGAAACAAAAAAAAAAGAATATTTTTGCTTGCACAATTTTGAGTAAATAAAGAAAAGTGAAAATGTTGTCCTTCAGTGAAATAGATTTCCAGTAAGAGAATCCTCCATATTATTTGTATATTGTAGATCATGCCAGTCAGTGTCCTGTACATCATTCCTTCCTTCCAGTACTAGCAGGCATTGGCTTCCTTCAGTAAGTTGGATTTGTTGGGTTTCCTCTCACAGATCCAGGGAAGGAGATCGGTACACGGAGAAAACACGAGAGTTTGCCCCATTTTCGCACAGCTTGTAGATGGAGTGTTTGCCAGAGACAACCTGGGGAGAAGACCATCAATTGTTTTATGGGAATGTAGAAAGAAAAGCTGCTTATATTGGAGCAGTTGGTCAAAATCCAGTGTAATTTAATGAGCCACCTGTGCATAACTCATGAAGCTCTCCTTATTCCACAAATATGTTTTCGCCTGGTTGAGCTTCTCACTGTCAGGACCAGGATCTGAACCCTTGACCTCTGCTGCATCTGGCAGTATGTCTCTTTGCTGAGCTACATGCTGGACAGCATCCTGTACAATCCTGAACCCCTGGACAATCTTGCCTTGTCTCTTGTTTCAGATGAACCTTGAACTTTTTGCTCCTCCCATGAACTTCCTGTCATGTCTCTGCACTTCCTGGTTGCCAGATTATTGTGCTCTCTCCAGCCAATATCCTGCTCCTTTGCATACCTGCAGCTTTCCTTATCTCCTTTTACAACTCGTTACTGACCTTTGGCTTGTTCCTTGATTACGCTTCCACTTGATCTCAACCTGCAACTACTTGGTACTGACCTTTGGCTTGTTTACTGACTACTCTTCTACCTGCTACTGTATATCTGCTACTGGACCCCGGCCTGGTGGGGTGATCCTGAGGACTGTGACCTGATGCTAACACACAGCAAAACCCATCCCCACCATTATAAGCTCTGGTGAACTCCAGTTAGAGTTTAGACTCCACCTGTGCCATCCTCCAGGATGATCTGCTGCTGTACTTATCCAGCTGGTCGGTGGGAGACTCTCTACTGCTATAGCTACTGGTCTCCAAGACTGACCCCTGACCGTGACACACATGCTTTGATCCATTATATAGTATTTATTTAGTTTGAGTTATGGTGAGTTAAGCCAACTTCCACATGTCCACACTTAGGTTAAAAGTTTTGAGCTTGCCCATGCTCTGTTCAGTTAAAGGCTTAATTCGTCATGACATAACTGGTGCACTTCTATATGCTTGACACAGATTACCTTCAGACATCTTAAATGGCGCGTGTCAGCACCAGGAGGTCTTGACAAGTTAATGCCAGTGCCAAATAGTTTAATAAATGTTGGGAAGTCTAATTTTGAAAATGGAAGCCTTGGCAATTTTTTGTACAGTCGGGTTAGCTTGAATGAATCAGCCCCTCTGTGTTAGATGGGATAGAGTGCCAGGTGTTGCCAGAGCAAATTTAGGATTTTTCTACCGCCTGATCCCAACCACAGCCATATTATAACGGAGCACTCATAGGGCATCAAGAAAAGAAAATGTGGGCAGCTCAGTTTTTAGATTATTACGGAAGACCATAAGGTACAGAAGCCCCTACCAACGTGTGATGCTTCCACAAATCCAGGAAAATATTTGCTACCGGGACCTCTGTTCTAAGTAAAATGTTAGAAATACATTTCATTGGTTTCCTTTCTCTGGCCATCTGAACTGGACTGCATTTGTATACTTACCATTTACTAAGCATAACACTCTGCAATATGCCATGTTAGCAGCTGTAAATATAAGTCTAATGTCTGTACATGGTGATATGAAGGATACTCACTCCGTTGTGTTATCAGACCAAAACCAGGTAGTCACTGCTACTTCTTCAGTCCATGTAATTCTCTGCTGCAATCCAACCCAGAAACCCATGTTCTGATTCTGCATGTGACACTGAAACACATCATGAAATAAAAATACATTTTAAGTGATATCAGAAAATGGGCCCCCCATTCATCAATGGAAAAGTGGTGACAAGGCAGAAACCATGCGGGACTCATAGCTTAGGTACCATGAACAATGTGTATTGTTCAATGAGTCAGATATTGTGGAAAGAGATTGGGGTGCAGTTTGATGTGAACATGATAAAATGTGTTGTGGGTGTGGGGGAGATTTGTAAGAAAAGCTACTGCAAACAGTGAGGAGAGAGCTGCCAGAGAGCCTAATGCAAATGACAGGGATAGAGCTGCAGGAGAGCATAGTGCAGATAGAATGGGAAAAGCTGCCAAGGAGTATGGTGCAGGAGGTAGAGGGAGAGCTGCATAAGAACACAGTGCAGGAGGTAGAGGGAGCGCTGCATAAGAGCATAGTGCAGGAAGTAGAGGGAGAGCTGCATAAGAGCATAGTGCAGGAGGTAGAGGGAGAGCTGCATGGGTGGGAGTAAAGTGAAGAGAGTAAGGGGAGTTCTGTAGGAGAGCATAAGAAATAAGGGGGAGTGGTAGCTGTAGGACAGCATAGTGCAGGAGGTGAGGATAGAGCTGTTGAATAGTATAGTGCAGTGCAGGAGGTGAACAGAGAGATGCTGAAGAGAATAGTGCAGAAGGTGGGGGGAAAGCTGCAGAGAACATAGTGCAGGAGATAAGGGGAGATCTGCAGGAGAATATAGTGCAGGAGGTGAAGTGGAGGGGGGGGGGAGCAGCAGGAGAGTATATTGTAGGAGGTGAGGGGGAGAGCTAGAGGAAAGCATAATGCTGGAGATGGAGGAAGAACTGCTGAAGAGCATAGTGCAGGAGGTGAGGAAGGAAGGTATAGTGAAGGAGGTAGGAGGAGAGGTGTGCTACAGGAGCCCATAGTGCAGGAGGTGAGGGGGTAGTGCTGCAGGAGAGTATAGTGAAGGAGGTAGGAGGGGTGGTGTGCTACAGGAGAGCATAGTGCAGGGGGTGGGGGAAAGTTGCAGGAGAGCATAGTGCAAGAGGTGGGTGAAAGCTGCAGGAGAGCATAGTGCAGGAGGTGGGGGGGGGGATCTGGGGGAAAGCATAATGCAGGAGGTGGGGAAAAACTGCAGGACAGCATAGTGCAGCAGGTGGGGGGAGAGCTGCAGGAGATAAGGGGAGAGCTGCAGGAGAATATAGTGCAGGAGGTGAAGTGGGGGGGGGGCTGCAGAAGAGTATAGTGAAGGAGGTGGGGGGAGTGCTACAGGAGTGCTGCAGGAGGTGAAGAGAGAGATGCTGAAGAGCATAGTGCAGGAGGTAGGGGGAGAGCTGCAGGAGAACACAGTGCAGGAGATAAGGGGAGATCTGCAGGAGAATATAGTGCAGGAGGTGAAGTAGAGCATAGTGCAGGAGGTGAGGGGGGGATCTGGGGGAAAGCATAATGCAGGAGGTGGGGAAAAACTGCAGGACAGCATAGTGCAGGAGGCGGAGGAAATCTGCAGGAGAGCATAGTGCAGGAGGTGGGGAAAGCTGCAGGAGAGCATAGTGCAGGAGGTGGGGGAAAGCTGCAGGAGAGCATAGTGCAGGAGGTGGGGGAAAGCTGCAGGAGAGCATAGTTCAGGAGGTGGGGGGAGAGCTGGAGGAAGCACAGTGCAGGAGGTGGGGTGGGGGGGGGGATCTGGGGAAAAGCATAATGCAGGAGGTGGGGAAAAACTGCAGGACAGCATATTGCAGGAGGCAGAGGAAATCTGCAGGAGAGCATAGTGCAGGAAGTGGGGGGGAAGATGCAGGAGAGCATAGTGAAGGATGTGGGGGTAGGGCTGGAGGAAAGCATAGTGCAGGAGATGGGGGAAGAGCTGCTGAAGAGCATAGTGCATACAGTGGACATAGAGCTGCCAGAGAACATTGTGCAGACAGTTGGGAGAGTGGGGGGTTAAGTTGTTTTCACTGGCTAACAGTGATGAGTGTCGGGAATATTTTGCACCCTTCTGATTAGCTTACGGGATACACAAGAAGACACGAAGAATTATTATATGAGGAATAGAGAGGATTGTAGTAATGAAGGGCTCTTTTCTGTACAATATTTGAGTCTCGCCCAACCCAGAATCCTCTCTGGGGACAATACACCATCACATTGACCAATAGGAAGTCTGCATTACCTTCAGTATGGAGTCTTTACTCCTCACAGTGGCCAGCACAGCTCCATTCTCCGCACAGAATCGCTCGCTCTCCTCTCTCGTCTTCTTATCAGTGGACAGGAAATAACATTTCTGATTGACTAATGTCCATTCTGGGGGACAATCAGAGGACTGATCTGGGGTACGATAAAGGAGAATACAAATAAAAGAGGATGGAGGCAGCAATCAGAGATGTTTCCTTGTAGGTCAGCTTATTTATTATTATTAGCAGTAATCACAGCAGAATTCCATCCATCAGGTGTGTTGGAGACGGGGAGCCTAATGGGCCATACACACTATAAGATTTTCTGAAGACTTTTTCATTTAGACTTATCAAAACCATATAATATGAGGTCAAACCTAAACACTTTCAATTTGTATGCAATCGGGCAGGCCCTTGCACTACATAGAAAAGGCAAATCTGAAGGAAATCTGACCACAAAAGTTGGATTTTGTGTATCCAGCTTAACTCACTATAAGGCCCCTTTCACACATGCTGTCCGTTTTTCATCCATCCGTTGACGGATGAAAAACTGACATCAATGTATCTCTATGTAAAAACGGATGATCATCCGTTAACATCCGTTTTCATCCGCTTCCGTCAATGTCCGTTTTTTTTAACTGAATGGGCATCCGATCAGATCCGCCTAAAAAACTGACAGGCGGATCTGATCGGACCACCCGTGTGAAAGAGCCCTAAGGAAGGAGTAGAATTGCTCACTTCCCAAAAAAAACACTCCCAGCTAGAATAATTAACACCTCAATTAGGTGAAGCTGCAAATGTAAAAACCTCATGCTATAGTGAATTAGGATTCGAGTAAACCATTTTGCGGTTGCCTTTTTCATGAATGGAAATCCCTCTAGTCTCAATCAATATCACACAGTAATATCATCTATTATGGTTACATTTATTTTTTATGTATAGTTATGTATTTTAATCTTTAGATTTAATAATAGCAGACTACACTGCTCTCTAATTATTAACATTCATTTTGTATTCATCCTAAATGTTCAGGCATGTCTAATTGTACTCAGCACATTGGTGTAGTGGTCTGTGCTCATGGACAACAACTGCTAGGTCATGAGTTCTAGTCCCAGTCATGTTAACACCCGGTGTGTGATTATTATTTTGCCACATAGTAATGGCTTGGCTACATCACATAAAATTGCATGTAAATGGCCATGTATATTCAAGAAAAAGACATGCAGGGGCAGACAAACAACTCATGGACCCCCCTGTGTCCCCGCTCACACTCAAGCAACACCCACATAAAGCCCCGCCTACATCTTGCACTGCCCACATTACATTTGCAACTTAAATTACCAATATAAGAAGCGTTCTTCCACTGACCACTATATTAAGGGGCATTCTGCTCACTGACCACCAATGTAAGAAGCGTTCTTCCACTGACCACCAATGTAAGGAACATTCTTCCCACTGACCACCAATGTAAGAAGCGTTCTTCCACTGACCACCAATGTAAGGAACATTCTTCTCACTGACCACCAATGTAAGAAGCGTTCTTCCACTGACCACTATATTAAGGGGCATTCTGCTCACTGACCACCAATGTAAGGAACATTCTTCCCACTGACCACCAATGTAAGAAGCGTTCTTCCACTGACCACCAATGTAAGGAACATTCTTCTCACTGACCACCAATGTAAGAAGCATTCTTCCCAATTTTTGTTTATTAAAAGTCTTGCAATCAATAAGCATAAAATCAATATACATAAATAAATATATACATATTTACATGAAAAGGGGAAAAAAAATACATAGCAAGTTTTGCTCTCAAACAAAGACTGCCTTTACAGCAAAAACAAAACTCACATCATGAAACATATCATTACCTGGAAAAATAATCTTAGTAGGACTCACACCACCACACCAGACATCAAACCTGCGAGGTCAAGAAACAAAACCACCCCCATTATGCATGCAGCCCTTCTTCAAAAATGAAGATATTAACCAACAAAAGCTAAGGGCGTGAAAGAAATAGCATAGGAAAAAAGCTTTTCACCCAGAGATGGACAGTTCACCAAAGGCAGGTCTGATATTCCTCCACGCCCTTATCCAGACCGCTCGAGGCTCCCTGCCCTTCTCAAGACCCCGAATCTTCCCAACTTCACCCAGAATATCGTACACCACCACCTCGACAGGGAGGACTTTCTTCCGCAGGGTAATCTGGCACCGTGCATTTCACGTGAAGTAACGGACAACTATACTAACTAGAAAAAGTGTATCCAAATCAAAATCCCAGTGAGTCGGGAATGCCCCGTACACCCACTCCGCATAAATCATGTGATAGAGAAAGGGGATGCCTAGAGCCCTCCCCACCCTTTTATACACCTCTATGTTAAAGGGACACTGGAGCAAAAAGTGGTCCATAGACTCCACTTTACCAACACACTCCACTCTAGGACAATCCCGATCATCCACAGGGCGATGCTTCAGGTTCCCTCTCACATAGAGCCTTCCATGGAAAGCAAGCCAGGCTTGATCCCTAAACTTCAAAGGGATTCTTCCCAAGTTAATTAAATGCAACCCCTCCCTCATTACGGGGCCTGGGCAATCCCTTAAGGTCAGCGACACACTGAAAGCAGAGCCCAAAATCCTCTTCTCCAGAAGCTTTCTGGGGAGGGACTTGATATCCCCCACTGTCACCTGCCACTGCTTAAGTATTTTCAGACACGGGGCAACATAAGCCGGAAGCTTGCCATGTCAGACTCTCAGACTTTTCACTGGCCCACCATCTTCTCAGCATCGCAGAAAAGGTCTAAACCAAGATTGAAAAATACCCACCCATCCCGGCGGGGTCTCTGCTAACATATTACCAAGATTATACTTTAAAAAGAAAACTATAGGATTGACCATTCCTAGACCACCCTCCTGCCTGGACAGGTAAGTTACATTGCGTTTGATCAGGTTCAGTCTATTTCCCCATAACAGTTGGAAAAAGCAGCTGTACAACCTTGCATAGAGAGATTCCGGCAAGATACAGACAAAGCGGACATATAAAAAAGATTGGGATCATTTAAGTTTTAATCAAGTCAACCCTTTCCCTCAAGGAAAGTTTCCATTTCTTCCAGCTTGCTACTTTGGCATTGGCATTCAACAACCTGCTTTTCCAATTTCGATGACCATAGTCACCAGGACCAAATTTGATGCCCAACACTTTAATTTCCTGCTGGGGCTCTGGGAAGGCATCCGGAAGTTCGAAGCTTTCACCCTCTTCACCCATCCAGAAAACTTCACTCTTTTCATGATTGATTTTAGAGCCAGAAGCCTCCGTGTACAGCTCTATCACAGAGACCACCTCCTGCACCTCCTCCATCCCAGAGACAATAACAGACACATCATCGACATAGGCCACGACCTTCAAAGGTGGCACACCAGCAATGCCCAAAGGCACCCCACACAACGATCCACCCTCTAACCTTCTTATGAAGGGGTCGATTGCGAATACATAAAGCAGGGGGCTCAAAGGACACCCCTGGTTCACACCAGAGCCAACCTCAAAAGGCTGTCCAACCCAACCATTAACAAGTGGGAAGCTCTCAGCCCCTTTATATAATGTTTTCAGCTAATCTATAACCCTCCCCTGCAAGCCGTATCTACCAAGTAGCAAATACAGGTACTCATGATTGACTCGATCAAAAGCCTTCGCCTGATCCAATGCCAGCAAGTACTTTCTCCATCCAGCAGCCCTGCATCGCTCCAAAGCCTCCCGGACAGCTAAAACTGCTGAAAAGGTACTTCTGCCTTGGACCGAGCAGTGCTGATGATTGGACAACAAATCGCCTGCTACTGACGACAAGCGCCAAAAAAGAATCTTCGCCAAGATCTTTCTATCAACATTGAGAAGACTGATGGGGCGCCAGTTCTCAATTATTGAGGGGTCTTTACCTTTTGACCGAACAATCACAGCGGATTGCCTCATGGAGGGAGGGAGAGAACCCTCTTCAAAACAGCTGTTATAAACCTCCACTAAAAAGGGAGCCAGAATGGACTTTAAACACTTGTAAAATTCAGCTGTCAACTTATCTGGCCCAGGCGATTTTTTTGGTAGCCAGCTTCTCTATAGCACGAACTACCTCATCCGCTGAAATTGGTTCTGTCAAATCCATCAAATGCAGTGTACCATTTCCCAATCCTGGAGTAGAATCCAGAAAGCTTTCCATCCTGTCCCGACTAAGGTCAATTCTTCCCAGAAGGTCTGCGTAATATGACCTGAAGATCTCCAGGATCCCTGATCTGGACTTAACCAGGGAACCCATACTATCCCTCAGACCTATGACCGTCTTAACTGCTATGCCTTGCTTACAGTTCTGGTAAGGATCAGGCTAGTGATATTTCCCGTAATCTCTCTCCAGAACCAAGGAGGCATGCCGGTCGTATTGACACTTCCTAAGAAGAAGCTTTACCTCAGAGATCTCCCCTGGATCTCCTCCATACGAGACAAGACGATCAAGCTTCCTCCGCAAATGCTGCAAGGCAATATACATACCAAGCTGCTTCTTCTTACTTATGGTCTTGAAAAGTCCAATCGCCCTTTGTTTCACAAGCTCCCACCACTCTGACTTACTGCTGCAAAAGTCCAGAATAGAAACCTGTTCCTGAAAAAAATCCTCAAAGGATTGTCTTACCTCTACATCTTCCAGGAGAGCCGAATTCAGTTTCCAGGTACCCCTTACCCTGGGTGGAGTGTCCGAGGCATTCAGAATCACAGACAGCATACAGTGGTCAGAGAACTCCACCGCCCTCAACTCAGGAGCCGAGAAAGCAGAGTTTTCCTTTAAACTCCTTTAAAAACAATCTATCCTACTCTGACTATTCCCTCTCTGAAACGTGAATCCCGTGCTGCCAGGGCAGTTCTTAATGTGCACATCTACCAGGCCTGCTTGTCTAACCATATCTCTAAGAAAAACGCTATCGTAACCCAGCCGGTCTATGGAGCCTCTCCTGTCTTCAGGCCTAATTATGGTGTTAAAGTCACCTCCAAAGACAACCTACTGGGATGTAAAAAGGAAGGGCTTGATCCTCGTGAGGAGGCATTTCCTGTCCCATTTTGACCGCGGTCCATAGATATTGATCAGGCGCAGGTCCTGCCCCCTAACAGAGACGTCTAAGACCATGTATCTCCCAATTTCTACTTCAATTACCCGCCGCCACGTTACCATATCGGTTTTAAAAAGAACCGCAACTCCGCTGCAAGGCTCAGCCGCAAGAGACCAAAAGGAGGGACCGTATCTCCACTCCCTTTTTGCTAGATGGACATCGGCCAAAGAATTGAGCCAGGTCTCTTGCAAAAATAAAATCTCAGCATCAAACTCACTGAGCAAAAATAAGGCAATATCACAAGCTCTTGTAGATTTCATGCTGGCAACATTAATGGTCGCCACCTTTATCGGAGTGGGAACTGCCATCAGGATGATTGGGGTAGTCGTTTCTTAACCTCTACCACACTCTCATCACCCAAAACAGCTCTCTTTACACTATGTGACTCCCCTCATCCATAGATGATAAAGAAATAGATAAATCCAACACCAACTCCTCCCCTGATAAAACAGAAAATGTGTTGCCAAGAGGAACCTCTCCTGAGTCTGACTGTAAGGAGGAAATGACCGCTTTACTGGTCTTCCTCTTTTTCTTTTTCTTCCTCCTTATCCTCTCCCACCCCTCATCATCTGAATTCTCCACAACAGAGGGTGAGACATGGGGCATGGACACCCCTCCCTCAACCCCATTGACCCCACCACCATCCAGCACCCCTCCACTCTCCTGCCCACGTTTGCGTTGCCGAGGGACAAGGACTAGAGGTGGAGTAGGCCAAGGGGGAAGATCCACTATACCCGTCCCCCCAGCAGCTTCCGCTAGTCTGGAGGATCTACGCACAGTAGATGTAGGAACAACCACAGGAGAGACAGACTCAGGGACCACATCACCAGGGGAAACAGAATCTGACACAACAGACACAGGAGGGGCAACAGTTTCCTCCCTAACTTCAGCTGCTTCATCTTCTTTATCAAGCCTTTGCAGCTCAGTCTCCAATCCTGGCAGGTTATGCAGTGCCTCTGGGCACTGGCTATATGGATGACCCAGCTGCTGGCACAAATTGCACGGAATCTGGGTGCATTCTCTGGCCAAATGGTCTAAATCCTGGCACAGTGAGCACTTCTTGTGGGTGCAGGACAATGCAAAGTGGCCTTTATCCCCACATTTATTACACACCTTAGGCTGACCTTGGTAGAAAATGGTCAGTCTATCCCTACCTAGAAAGGCTGAGCAGGGAAGGTGCTGAACTACATTGCCCAGCACCCCCAATTTTAGTGACACTGTCCAGGCCCCTGTCCATATCCCATGCTCATCAAGGACCTTCCGCAGTGGAGTGAGGACCTCGCCATATCGGCGTAGCCATACTATTAAATCAGCCTCTGGTATGGATTCGTTACGCACCAAGAATGTCACCGACTTTATCAAAGGCTGCCTTGAGATCACCTTTGGCACCAAACCACTCCACTGCTGAAGGCCCTTGCTCCTCCTATACCTCTCCCAGAAGAGATCCAAACTTTCAGGTTTTACAAAAGACAAATCAAATTCATAACTCCCCACCGGGCAAATCAATGCAAAAATATCACAAGCTTTAAACCCCATTTCCAAAATCAACTCAGCCACTCTCCCCCTTACTGGTGGGGTTCCCTCGCCCTCCCACCTCAACTGAACCACATTCCTCCTCCTATACCCACTAACCAGCCCCCCACCAAACCTCCCTGAATTGTGACTATTAACAAAATTCCCACCACCCATCGTGGTGCGACTCCCCAAAACTGAAGCATACCTTCCTATATTCCTTGCAGCAGAAGATCCATCAGTTTGTTTTGAAACATCTGACACACGCTTAACAGATAACGATTGTACAGATACGGGATTGATCTGTGCAATCGATTAACCTTTCCTCTGCTGAACAGGAGGAGATATGTCATTTTTATTTTTCCCAGCAATATTATCCCCTTCATCACAACCCACCACATTCATTGCTTTATGATTATTGTCATTTTTAATACTTGCTGGGATATTTGTTGTCTTCACAGCAGAATCCATATAATCCTTCCTTACATCAGCAGGAGGAGAGACAGCCGTCCACTTCCTCCTGGGACTTTGCTCCCATCAAAAGACCCCCTGTCACATGCCCTTTCAGGATTTATTCCCCATCCCAGAATGCATTGCAGCAATTCCTACCCACTGGAACAGTCATAAACCCTGGTGTGCTATTGGCTAGGTTTCCTCCACTGTGCAACAAGGTCCCTTATTGGATACAGTGGGGAGACTCCCCAGACTCAACAGGTCACACCTGGAAGCATGTGACAGATTAACCAGCAGATCAGGCCCTCCTGATAAGCAGAACAGGGCCACGCATATGCTTTGCCTAGCACCTACCTAGGAGGGTGCTACATAAGGGACATTCTTTTCATTGACCACTAATGTAGGGGACATTCTTCCCACTGACCACCAAAGTAAGGAGTATTCTTCCCGCTAAAGTGTACAGATGTCAGTATTATGGGAAAAGCACTCATTGTACAGATATTCACTTCTGTGAGATACTGTGTATATATATATATATATATATATATATATATATATATATATATATACTGTATAATGGCCCTTTTATAATTTATTATGCCTGATGTGCTTTTTTAAAGCCATTTAAAATCATGTATTTGTTTAGAGATGAAAGTCACACTTAATTGTAACTCCTCTTGATGCTGTACCTACTCTATTTGAGCAAGCTCGTTAGGGTGAAACACGTATAGAGGGTGTGGTTTGTTAGATGGAGATATCCAGCTTTTTTTATGGACTATGTAATAAAGCACCAAGAGGAATTTACACTGGGGTGTGTCTCTTATCTCTTAATATTCAGAGCAGAGACAGGCTGTAAGGAACCAGCACCCGAATGATCCATGACCGTCAATAATTGGAGGTTTTGGAGAAGTGCCTTGTATCTGGGTATGCTCCTACTATATTTCTTATTTCTTCTACAGTATATAAAGAATGTTTGCAGAAGGTTTTGGACCTGACAACAGGATGGCTCTTCTCAGGCAGGTCACCCTCTGGTTGGCATCTTCCAGCATCTGGGTCAGGTTCTGTTGGGTCTCCAGTCTTCTGTTGGTCTCCAGTCTCAACTCATCATCTGTACTTATGGTTTCACCTGAAATACAGGGAGAGGCTTGGATAAGATACATCTTTCCCTATCCCCTCGCTACATAAACACTCATAACCTAAATTACAGCTATAGTATTAGATCTGGAGGAGGAATTGGGCAGATGGACTTACTCTGTATCACATGCCATACCCAGAAAGCTAGCACAACAAAATAAGTCAGGAGAAGGAAGCCAAATGTGTATGGAGAGTTCCAGAAATGGTGACCTAGAAAGACAAAAAATATACACATTCAGTGATTAGATTCAAGCAGTCCTACTACGTCTGGAGCCCATAAAGGGTCCCACTATGGACACATGGAATCCATTTAGAATGAATGTATCAGTTATCAGGATATGTGTGAGAAATGTATGAATTTCCTAATGATTATCTGCTTGTTTTTTGTTCTGGATTACAAGACACAGAAACATAACTGACATGGCCTCTTATGTGAATATTATTTCACCAAACAATCAGTAAGTAGCAGAAGTACCAAATTATTGATCCCCTGAAGTTGTCCATTCATTGTTGTTTTGGTGAAGTTTCTTCTTGGTTCATATCACAATCTGCAAGGTATCTTATACTCATTAAACACGACTAGGCAAGTTCAACCTTTAATTCCCAACCCCAGCGAGAACTGAATCTTCAAAATCAATTCTGATCTTTGTCAAGGCTAGTACGGTGATTATTGTCAAACTAGGAGCTTAGGGGGATGGGCATTGCCCTGGGTGGGTGTGTACGAATGCAAAAAATAAAATACAATTAAAATATTGTTTATTGAGGAGCAGCAATTGCAACAATTAAACTGAAACAATAAAAACGTCCAATTATTTAAATAGCATGACGGGGGGGTTCAATCTGCCTGTGAAGTGGCACATTTGTACAATTTATTCATGTACTACTGCAAAAGTGACATTTATAAAAAATAAAAACTATATAAATTACTGGTAAAAACCTGGAAGGAGGGAAGGCAGCCACAGGTGTGTGCTAATGAGTTCAGCTGATAGATTCCTTCCTGTGTCATACGGTGGTCATAAACTATGCGAAAAATCTGAAGAAATTAGGTAATTTGGACAGTTTATTCGTTTTTCGGCCAGTTAACCACTTGCCAACTGCCGCACGACTATATTCTGCGACAGTCAGCCTCTCCTGGGCAAAGTGATGGGTACGTCACTCACCCACAAGCCTGTAGGGAGCGAGCGCGCGCCACTCGTTCACTGACATCCCCGCACGTGTGACCACCGACTCCGATGTCCGCCGGCCACTTGCGATCTCCCTCAGGAGAGGGAGAAGGACAGACGGCTGATGTAAACACAGCTGTCTGTCATTCTCCCTTAGATCATCACAGAGGCTATGCAATCCTGCTATGTAGGATCGCATGTCTCTGTGATGATCTAACAAGCCACACCCCTTGACAGTTAGAATCACGCCCCTAGGGACACATTTAACTCCTTGATCACCAATAAAGTTAACCCCTTCCCTGCCAGTGTCATTTTGACAGTAACAGTGCATATGTATAACACTGATTACTGTAGTAATGTCACTGGTCCCCCAAAAGTGTCAAAAATGTCAGTTAGGGGTCCGATCTGTCCGCCGTCATTTCGCAGTCCCACAAAAAATCGCAGATCGCCGCCATTACTAGTTTAAAAAAAAAAAAACAATAAAAATGACAAATCTTTCCCATAGTTAGTAAACACAATACATTTTGCGCAAACCAATCAAAATACGTTTATTGTGATTTTTTTCACCAAAAATATGTAGCAAAAAACAAATTGGCCTAAAATATTAAAAAGTTTGATTTTTACTTTTTTTTTTTGAGAATTTCATATAAAAAATGTGAAAAATATTGTTATTTTTTTCAAAATTGTCGCTCTTTTTTTGTTTATAGCTCAAAAAATAAAAATCGCACAGGTGATCAAATACCACCAAAAAAAAACCCTGTTTGTGGGAAAAAAAGGACATAAATTTTCATCAATTTTGTTTGGGTACAGCGTCGCACGACCGCGCAATTGTCCGTTAAAATCATGCAGTGCCGAATCGCAAAATAGGCCCTGGTCTTTGAGCAGCCAAATCCTCTGGGGCTTAAGTGGTTAATGGGCCCGAATCGGTAATCGGTTGTGACATTTTTGAGCCAAAAAAATGAAGGACGAGTTTGGAAATTTTCTGCTGAATGAATGATAAATTGAAAGGTTGATGTGTTTCTCGTCCAAACTGATTGCACTAGATATATGTGAAAAAACAAACAAAAAAATGATTTATTTATGTCCATTTAACGATTTATCGGTCATTATATGATGGCACGATCGTCTGCTATCAGGGCCGAGTGTTCGGCTTTTTATAAAATGAGTTTGAATGATTTTTCGTATAGTGTGTGACCAGCATTATTGGTTTCCATGTCTAATATCTATATACCAGCAAGAGATGAAGCGTTCTAATGAAATATAGCAAACGCGCAGATAAGGCCGTCTCTCAATTAAAGAAATGGTGAATTGTTTTGCAACAGAGGTACAATAACCACTTTACCACCGGAAGATTTTGCTGTCTTATGTCCAGGCCACTTTTTGCGATTTGGCACTGTGCGACTTTAACTGACAATTGCGCGGTCGTGCGACGCCGTACCCAAACAATATTGACGTCCTTTTTTCCCACAAACAGAGCTTTCTTTTGGTGGTATTTGATCACCTGTGCGATTTTTACTTTTTGCGCTATAAACAAAAAAAGAGCGGAAATTTTGAAAAAATAACAATATTTTTCACATTTTTTTTTATATGAAATCCCCCCCCCCCCCCCACAAAAAAAATGTAAAAATCTAATTTTTTTTACATTTTTGGCCAATTTGTTTTCTGCTACATATGTTTGGTAAAAAAAATCACAATAAGCGTATTTTGATTGGTTTGCACAAAAGTTATTGCGTTTACTAACCAAGGGAAAGATTTCTGCGATTTTTTTTTTTTGCGGGACTGCGACATTGCGGCAGACAGATCAGACCCTTGACTGACATTTTTGACACTTTTGGGGTTACCAGTGACATTACTGCAGTAATCAGTGCTATAAATATGCATTGTTACTGTAAAAATGACACTGGCAGGGAAGGGGTTCATTTTATCGGAGAGGGAGGAGTTAATGTATGCCTGGTGGTTACTAACATGTGTGGGGAGCGATTGCCGCTGCTCCTCCCCTGGCCCGACTCCCGCTGTGACTGAATACAGTGGGAGCGCGCCTCCGGCGGCACGTGCGCGCCGCCGAGAAAGGGGAATGTCTGGCGACGTAGGTCTACGCCGCCAGACGTTATCGAACCACTTTGCCGCAGTAGAGCTCTAGTGAGCAGCGGTAAAGTGGTTAATGGTATATTGGTACATAGAGGAGCTGGAATTTAGCAAAATGAAAAGTGAACTTAGCCTATAACCACTTCAGCCCTGGAAGATTTTACCCCCTTCCTGACCAGGCTCTATTTTGCGATTCAGCACTGCGTTACTTCAATTGTGCAAACGTGCGACGCCGTACCCAAACAAAATTTACGACCTTTTTTCCCACACAAACAGAGCTTTCTTTTGGTGGTATTTGATCACCTGTGCGATTTTTATTTTTTTGCGCTATAAACAAAAAAAGAGCGACAATTTTGGAAAAAAAAATGGAAAATTGATATCTAATACTTATCGTAATTTTCCTTTCCTGATGGACTCCATGGCAGCATACGTTCGGGTAGGCCCCGCCTCCTCTCCTACCCTATAGGACCCCACTCCCATAAATCTTTGCTCCTTTTCAGCATCCATGTTCTATAACTAGCCTACTCAGGAACTGGGAGGGAACTCCTGCTGCCATGGAGTCCATCAGGAAAGGAAAATTATGGAAAGTATTAGATATCAATTTTCCGTTTTCCTGACAGACTCCATGGCAGCATACGTTCGGGAAATAACTCGCAATACACTCCCGGGTGGGAAGATGCTGAACAAAAGTAAACTTTAATTGGTACCATCAACCGATAGTACTTGAATACCAAACTTTACAGAAGATAGAGCAGCTGGTTCAATACAATAGTGAGACATGAACGTATTGATCGAAGACCAGGACGCTGCCCTGCAAACTACTTCAGGGGCGACATGCCTGGAAGCTGCCCAAGATGTTGAGACACTCCGGGTTGAGTGAGCGGTTACCACTTCTGGAGGATCCAAGCCCCTGGATTTGTATGCCCATTGTATGGCTTGAACGATCCATGCAGCAATAGCTCTCGAAGAGGCCCGCATTCCCTTCTTTTTTCCGTGAAGGAGAACGAAAAGAAAGTCTGTTTGACGGAAGCCAGCTGTGGCTGTTAGGTATTGTTGTAAGGAATTGCCCACATCAAGCGGATGATGTTGAGAACCTTCATCTGTTCTGAAGACAGGAAGAACAATCTCCTGATTCTCATGGAATACTGAGGTTACTTTTGGGGTAGAACCCAACATAGGTATAAGAACTACTCGGTCAGGGAAAAAGGTTAGGAATGGTTCTTTTACCCCCAGACTTTGTAGCTCAGAGACTCGTTTCGCTGACGTAATAGCCACCAGAAACACAGTTTTAAGTGTAAGCTCTCTGACCGACAGAGATCTACCAAGAGATGATTCTAATGAGGAGAAGAACTCCAAAACTAACGAAAGATCCCATTTTGGGAATCTTGGCTTCCTCTGTGGTTTTAACCTCATAGCACCTCTGAAAAATTGACGAATCAATGTATGTCTTGCCCAAGAAACTCCTGTGAAGGCAGAGATTGCTGAGACCTGAACCCGTAATGAACTGACAGATAAGGATAGGTCTAAGCCTGATTGTAGGAACCCCAGGACGTCTTGTATGGTAGGAATCACATCAGGATCACTTCTAGGAGACAAAAAACTGGAGAACTTCGCCCAGATTCTTTCATACACCCTATTGGTGCTGCTTCGTCTAGCACTCAAAAGGGTAGGAATGGCTTCTGCCGGACATCCTAATGCCTCCAATCTCCCCCTTTCAAGAACCACACCTTGAGGTGTAGTCGAGCTGGGCACGGGTGCAAGGTGGGACCTTGTGACAGAAGATCCGGCCTGAGAGGTAGAGTTACAGGCTTCCGGTAACTGAGCAGGGTTAATAGAGGAAACCATGGCCTGTTGGGCCAATATGGGATCACTGCTAAGATCTCCACCGCTTCCGTCTTGAGTCTCCGTAAGAACTGAAGAATAATTGGAGTCGGAGGGAAGGCGTAGGCTCTGCGAAACTTCCAACGGTCCGTGAGAGCGTCGACCCCAATGGCTCGGGGGTCTCGGAACCTTGTGTAGTATTTTGCAAGTTTCTTGTTGTCTGGAGCAGCAAACAGGTCGACCTCCGGAAAAAAATCTAGAGATTGAATCCAATTGAAGACTTCCATGTTGAGAGACCACTCGTTGTTGTCGAGTGTCACTCGGGAAAGAAAATCTGCCTGTATGTTCTGAATGCCCGGAACATACACCGCTGACAGGTTGGTTAGGTATCTCTGAGCCCAGAGCATAATTGGCTTCACTTCCTGCAGTAGAGACCAACTGCGTGTTCCGCCCTGTCTCTTTATGTAGGCTACTGCTGTAGTGTTGTCTAATCTGAGGATTACAGATGCACCTTGAATCAGATGTTGAAAGGCCTGGAGTGCCTTGAAGGCTGCTCTGAGTTCCAGAATGTTGGAGACCATCCCGACGGTAGAGAAGTCCCACTTGCCCTGTGCTGTTTCGGATAGACAGTGGGCTCCCCAACCCGTGGAGCTGGCATCCGACGTCACCGTGATCCAGGATATGGGGGCTATGGAGTGACAGTTGAGAAGGTTTTCTCTTATCAACCACCATGGAAGACACCTCTTCATAACTGCCGTCAATGCAATCCGTTGGGATAGATCGTCTGACTGCCATTGCTGGAGAAAACCTCTCTGGAATGGTCTCAGCTTCCAGAGAGCCCACTTTACCATGGGAACTGTCGCTACTAGAGTCCCGATCACTTTCAGACATTGACGAGCCGTGAGATGAGAGGAGGAGAGGGCTAGAGAGATTCTCTCCCTGATCACTGGAATTTTCTCCACTGGAAGAGAAATAGTATTCTTCTCTGTGTTGAATAGAGCTCCCAAAAAGACGAGAGATTGGGTGGGAACCAGATGGCTTTTTTCGAGGTTCAGTATCCAACCGAACTCTTGAAGAACCTCGATGACACGGTCTTTGTGTCTGAGAAGCTGAGACTTGTCCTGAGATAAGAGGAGCAGATCGTCCAGGTAATGATACAATCTGATGCCTTCTACTCTGATCAATGCCACCACTGCCAGCAAGACTTTTGAGAATGTGCGAGGCGACGTGGAGAGTCCAAAGGGAAGACAAACAAACTGGAAGTGACTCTCTCCTATGGCGAAGCGAAGAAATCGCTGAAGGTTTTCTGCGATGGGGACGTGAAAGTACGCGTCTTTCAGGTCGATAGATATCAGCCAGTCTTTCGGCTGTACTGAGAGTTGAATTGTTTGGAGAGACTCCATCTTGAATCTTTCTCTGAGAATATATTGATTTAGATGTGTTAAGTCTATGACGGGTCCCCAAGAGCCGTTCTTCTTCCGTACCATAAACAGAGGGGAGTAGATTCCCTGACCCCTTTCGATATCTGGAACGGGAACTGCTGCACCCTGGAGTAGCAGAGACTCTACGTAAGAGAACAGAATCTGTTTCTTTTCTTCTGAGGCAGGGATGGAGGTTGGAACAAACCTGAGCCTCGGGGAGCGACTGAAAGTCCAAGAGTGACCGACTGAAACTGTGTCGACCACCCAAGCGTCCCGAACTGAGGCCGCCCAGACATGCCGAAAGTGGAACAGACGGGCCCCTACCTGGCATGCCTGAGCGGGCCCACCCTCAAAACGACTTGGTGGCCTCCCGATCGCCAAACGAATCACTCTTAGATGGCTTCTGAAAGGAGGATTGTCTAGACTTCCAGCCTCTATTATAGCTTTTGCCTGGCTTGTAGCTACGTGCGTCTCTGGAACGGCCAGCGTTTTGCTTCCTAGGAGGCGCTCTCTTGAAGTTACTTTGGCGCCTGTCCTGAGGGAGGAACCCCGACCTACCGCCAGTGGCCTTAGAGATGGCACTCTCCAATTTGTTGCCAAACAGGGAAGATCCCTCAAACGGTATCTTACACCATATTTGCTTTGAAGCGGCGTCAGCTACCCAAGGCCGAAGCCAAAGTGCCCGTTTGGCGGTGACAGTTGAAGGCGGATGCCATCTTCAACTCTTGGATAGGAGAGCTCTTGGCGACCTCCTCAGAGACACTTTTGAGAGTCTCCTCCATATCTTCAGACCAGATCTCCATAGCTTTGGAAGTGGCAGCTAGGGCTAGGGCTGGCTTGCAGGCCATGCCTGCTGTGAGATAGACTCGCTTCAGGTCAGAGTCAATTCTCCTTTCCAATGGATCCTTAAAGGAGGCTGTATCCTCCAGAGGGAGAGTTACATGTTTTACGAGTCTCATCACTGCAGCATCAACGAGTGGAGGAGATTCAAGATGCTTAACCTCTTCTGGTTTGAAGGGATATAGTTTTGCCATCTTGGGAAACATGGAATTTTTTCTTTCCACCTTGGCCCACTCCTCAGTCATTATTTCCCCTAGTTCTCCTAGGAATGGAAAATTGAGACGTTCTTTGCTCAATTGTTTAAAAAACTTTTTCTGTTTTGGAGGGGGAATTGTTGACTCCTCCCACTCCAGGGCTTCTCTAACAGCCTTCACCAAAGGGGGAACAAGCCCAAAGTTAAAGTCTGTACAGGGATCATCCGAATCAGAGCCACTATCTGATAAAAGGAGGGAAGGGCGACTTGGCTGGGAAGAATCCAGAACATCCTGGCCTTGCGATTCCAAATCTGGAGAACGAGGCTGAGCACAAGTTATATTTTGGTAAGAAACTCCCAAATCTTTAAAAGAGTCCTTCAAAACTCATTTTACCACTGACTCCAGATGCTGATCTGGGTTCTGTCTTTCCCCTGCGGCTTGAGTATAGCAACGGTCGCAGAGAGACTTTCCATCTGGGACCCGCTGACCACACCCCCAGCATTTATGTTTACGGGGTTGACCCGAGCGACCGTGGCCTTTGGAAGGGGATGACCTCTCTTCACCACGGTGCCTAGAGCTGGAGGGGGATTTGCGCCTCGATCTGGACGAGGAATGCCGGTGCTGCGACTTGGAATAATGATCTTCCTTGCGGGCATTATGCTGCGGATCGCATCTGGAAGAACTAAAAAACACAATGATATGAAGATAGCACGGGAAACATAAGATCCGTGATACCTCCCACCAAAAGTTACCCCACAAAATACCTGCCATGAGCGGGCTGATCACTCAGGGGCGGTGATGACTCCATACTGGCTGAAGCGATTCGCTGAAGACAGAAGGAGACAGACATAGGTATTTGTGCTTAAGCTGCCAAGGAGGGGGGGGGGGGGGAATAAAAAACCAAACACTACTCTGTTAGTATAGGAATCCGGACACCGGGAAGCCTGTTGCCAACAGAAATGACATTCCCAGTTTGCAGAGGCAATTTCCCGTTTAAATTTAGCGCCAAAATGACGTCATCGCCAAACGCGGCAACTGCGCATGCGCAAAATGGCCACCGGATACGAAACTGCGCATGCGCTAACCAAGCCTCGCTTTCGGACCCGGTCGCGCATGCGCAGAGGGAAATAACGCCGGCGATCGTGACACAGGAAGCGCCGAAAGCCGGACAGGAAGGACACCAAATCCCCTCCGCAGCGAAATGAGGCACAAGGTACCGATAAACACACTAGCACCAGGAAACAATACATTTAAGAGTAAAAGAATACTTGCGGTTTTAGCTCAGACACGGTCAGGGGCAGTACACCGGGCTTCGGGCAACACAGGACCACCCGCAGCAGCATGGGCTTTTCGGTCACCAGATGAATCTTCGGTTGCCCCCTCCATACCCGGCTAATAGCAAGGGCTTATCGGAGGCAGGACCATGTTGAACCAAATCCGCAATCCAAAAGAAAACGTCCAAACGAAGGATAGGAAACACACAGGTATATGCAACCTGAGGAGGACGAAAAAGGAACATGGATGCTGAAAAGGAGCAAAGATTTATGGGAGTGGGGTCCTATAGGGTAGGAGAGGAGGCGGGGCCTACCCGAACGTATGCTGCCATGGAGTCTGTCAGGAAAAATATTTTTCATATTCTTTTAAATGACATTCTCAAAAAAAAAATTAAAATTCAAAATTTGTTAACATTTTAGGCCAATTTGCTTTCTGATACATATTATTGGTTAAAAAAAAAATCGCAATAAACGTATTTTGATTGGTTTGCGCAAAAGTTATCGCCTCTACAAACTACGGGAAAGATTTATGTCATTGTTATTGTTTTTCATGTCTTTTTTTTCCCCCACAAACAGAGCTTTCTTTTGGTGGTATTTGATCACCTGTGCGATTTTTATTTTTCGCGCTATAAACAAAAAAAGAGCGACAACTCTGGAAAAAAAAAAACAATATTTTTCACATTCTTTTAAATGACATTCTCAAAAAAAATTAAAAATCTAATTTTTTTAACATTTTAGGCCAATTTGTTTTCTGCTACATATATTTGGTAAAAAAAAAATGCAATAAGCGTATTTTGATCGGTTTGCGCAAAAGTTATCGCGTCTACTAACAAAGGGAAAGATTTATGTAATTTTTATTGTTTTTGTGTTTTTTTTTCTACTAGTAATGGCGGCGATCTGCGATTCTTTTGCGGGACTGCGACATTGCAGTGGACAGATCGACCCCTAACTGATATTTTTGACACTTTTGGGGGTACCAGTGACATTACTACAGTAATCAGTGCTACAAATATGCACTGTCACTGTACTAAAGCACAAGATCGGTGGGCAGGACCAGAGTCTATGAAACAAGGTTGGCCGATGCTTGTGGCACCAAGGGCAGCAGCGAAGAGGTGCATTAGTTGTGTTGGTTGAGAAGGGAGAATAAGCTCTATGGACAATATTTAATTGTTGTTCTCTCCAGAATTCGTTGGTAACATAGGTGCAGATTGAGGTATATCCATGCAAAATGTGTTCTCTGGAGTCCTCTAGGGAGAGGTCTTTATCCCAGGGGGATTTACTGGGTACGCCTTTAAGAGTGCCAATGCGTAGTTGGAGCGGCTTGTAGATATGAGCCAATTTGAAGTCATCTAGTTCTAACAAGCGATCTATGATTGACATGCGGGTTCTCTCCTGTTTGGTTCTGGCTTTTTTCTCTATTTAATGACATGCTTGGGTGTGGAATAAAATTATAAAGGCGATGAAAGATGCAGATAGATCCCCACACCACCGAAATAGAAGTTGAATGCGCTCACCAGAGATTATGGACCCAAAATACTATGCTAAATAGATAAATCTATCTATCTATCTATCTATCTATCTATCTATCTATCTATCTATCTATCTATCTATCTATCTATCTATCTATCTATCTATCTATCTATCTATCTATCTATCTATCTATCTATCTATCTATCTATCTATCTATCTATCTATCTATCTATCTATCTATCTATCTATCTATCTATCTATCTATCTATCTATCTATCTATCTATCTATCTATCTATCTATCTATCTATCTATCTATCTATCTATCTATCTATCTATCTATCTATCTATCTATCTATCTATCTATCTATCTATCTATCTATCTATCTATCTATCTATCTATCTATCTATCTATCTATCTATCTATCTATCTATCTATCTATCTATCTATCTATCTATCTATCTATCTATCTATCTATCTATCTATCTATCTATCTATCTATCTATCTATCTATCTATCTATCTATCTATCTATCTATCTATCTATCTATCTATCTATCTATCTAATCTAATTCTCCAAAAGAATGAAAGGAACACTTTGAAAACACATCAGATCTCAACGGAGATATCATGCTTGATATCTATACTGGTATGGACTGGGTAATGTGTTGGGATGTATACTGGTATGGACTGGGTAATGTGTTGGGATGTGTACTGGCATGGACTGGGTAATGTGTTGGGATGTATACTGGTATAGACTGGGTAATGTGTTGGGATGTATACTGGCATGGAATGGGTAATGTGTTGGGATGTATACTGGTATGGACTGGGTAATGTGTTGGGATGTATACTGGTATGGACTGGGTAATGTGTTGGGGTGTATACTGGTATGGACTGGGTAATGTGTTAGGATCTATACTGGTATGGACTGGGTAATGTGTTGGGATGTATACTGGTATGGACTGGGTAATGTGTTGGGATGTATACTGGCATGGACTGGGTAATGTGTTGGGATGTATACTGGAATGGACTGGGTAATGTGTTGGGATGTATACTGGTATGGACTGGGTAATGTGTTGGGATGTATACTGGTATGGACTGGGTAATGTGTTAGGATCTATACTGGTATGGACTGGGTAATGTGTTGGGATGTATACTGGTATGGACTGAGTAATGTGTTGGGATGTATACTGGCATGGACTGGGTAATGTGTTGGGATGTATACTGGTATGGACTGGGTAATGTGTTGGGATGTATACTGGTATGGACTGGGTAATGTGTTGGGGTGTATACTGGTATGGACTGGGTAATGTGTTAGGATCTATACTGGTATGGACTGGGTAATGTGTTGGGATGTATACTGGTATGGACTGGGTAATGTGTTGGGATGTATACTGGCATGGACTGGGTAATGTGTTGGGATGTATACTGGAATGGACTGGGTAATGTGTTGGGATGTATACTGGTATGGACTGGGTAATGTGTTGGGATGTATACTGGTATGGACTGGGTAATGTGTTAGGATCTATACTGGTATGGACTGGGTAATGTGTTGGGATGTATACTGGTATGGACTGAGTAATGTGTTGGGATGTATACTGGTATGGACTGGGTAATGTGTTGGGATGAAAAGGATGACTCACGTTTGATGGAAATGAAAATTATCACCCTACAGGGGGCTGAATTCAAAGACACCCCAAAAATCAAAGTGGAAAAATTATGCAGCAGGCAAGGCCATTTTGCTGCAATCTCATTGCCGCAACTCAGAATGGTCCTCCTTAGTTTGTATGGCCCCCACGTGCTTGTATGCATGTCTGACAAAGTTGGGGGTTGCTCCTAATGAGACGTTGGATGGTGTCCTGGGGTATTTCCTCCCAGATCTGGACCAGGGCATCACTGAGCTCCTGAACAGACTGAGGTGCAACCTGGTGTTGTCATATGGACCGAAACATAATGTCCCAGAGGTGTTCTATTGGATTTAGGTCAGGCGAGCGTGGGGGGCCATTCAATGGTGTCAATTCCTTCATCCTCCAGGAACTGGCTGCATACTCTCACCACATGAGGCCGGGCATTGTCGTGCACCAGGAGGAACCCAGAAGCCACTGCACCAGTGTAGGGTCTGACAATGGGTCCAAGGATTTCATCCCAATACATAATGGCAGTCAGGGTGGCATTGTCTAGTCTGTAGAGATCTGTGCGTCCCTCCATGGATATGTCTCCCCCGACCATCACTGATCCACCACCAAACTGATCATGCTGAACGATGTTGCAGGCAGCATAACATTCTCTGCAGCTTCTCCAGACCCTTTCACGTCTGTCACATGTGCTCAGGGTGAACCTCCTCTCATCTGTGAAAAGCACAGGGTTCCAGTGGTGGAGCTGCCAATTCTGGTGTTCAATGGCCAATGCCAATCGAGCTCCATGATGCTGGGCAGTGAGCACAGGGCCCACTAGAGGACGTCGGGCCCTCAGTCCACCCTCATGAAGTCTGTTTCTGATTGTTTGGTCCGAGACTGTCACATCAGTGGCTGCTGGAGGTCATTTTGTAGGGCTCTGGCAGTCCTCATCCTGTTCCTCCTTGCACAAAGGAGCAGATACCGGTCCTGCTGATGGGTTAAGGACCTTCTACCGCCCTGTCCAGCTCTCCTAGAGTAACTGCTTGTCTCCTGGAATCTCCTCCATGCTACTGAGACTGTGCTGGTAGACACAGTCAACTGAAAACTGAAACTGATTAACAACCTCCTCTGCTACTTAACTGACCAGATCAATATCCCAGGAGTTTAATTGACTTGATGCTATACTCTGATTAAAAAGTGTTCCTTTCATTTTTTTGATATAGAGAGAGAGATAGATCAAGAGAGAAAGATCGAGAGAGAGAGATAGAGAGAGAGAGATCAAGAGAGAAAGATCGAGAGAGAGAGATAGAGAGAGAGAGATCGAGAGAGGGAGATCGAGAGAGAGAGAGATCGAGAGAGAGAGATCGAGAGAGAGAGAGATCGGGAGAGAGAGAGATTGGGAGAGAGAGAGAGATCGGGACAGAGAGATCGAGAGAGAGAGAGAGAGATTGAGAGTTCGAGAGAGATTGAGAGAGAGAGATCGAGAGAGAGTTCGAGAGAGATTGAGAGAGAGAGATCAAGAGAGAGATCGAGAGAGAGAGAGATTGAGAGAAATTCAGAGAGAGAGAGAGATCAAGATTGAGAGAGAGAGATCGAGATTGAGAGAGAGAGATCGAGATCGAGATTGAGAGAGATCGAGATTGAGAGAGAGGGAGATTGAGAGAGAGAGAGATTGAGAGAAATTGAGAGAGAGAGAGATCAAAATTGAGAGAGAGAGATTGAGATTGAGATTGAGAGAGATTGAGATTGAGAGAGAGATTGAGAGAGAGAGAGAGAGAGAGAGAAATTGAGAGAGAGAGAGAGATCAAGATTGAGAGAGAGAGATCGAGATTGAGATTGAGAGAGAGAGATTGAGAGAGAGAGATTGAGAGAGATGGAGATTGAGAGAGAGAGATTGAGAGAGAGAGAGATTGAGAGAGAGAGAGAGAGATTGAGAGAGAGATTGAGAGAGAGATTGAGAGGGAGATTGAGAGGGAGATTGAGAGAGAGAGAGAGATTGAGAGAGAGATCGAGAGAGAGATCGAGAGAGAGATTGAGAGAGAGAGAGAGATCGAGAGAGAGACACAGTCAACTGAAAACTGAAACTGATTAACAACCCCCTCTGCTACTTAACTGACCAGATCAATATCCCAGGAGTTTAATTGACTTGATGCTATACTCTGATTAAAAAGTGTTCCTTTCATTTTTTTGATATAGAGAGAGAGATAGATCGAGAGAGAAAGATCGAGAGAGAGAGATTGAGAGAGGGAGATCGAGAGAGGGAGATCGAGAGAGAGAGATCGAGAGAGGGAGATCGAGAGAGGGAGATTGAGAGAGAGAGATCGAGAGAGGGAGATCGAGAGAGAGAGAGAGATCGGGAGAGAGAGAGAGAGAGATCGGGAGAGAGAGAGATCGGGAGAGAGAGAGATCGGGACAGAGAGAGATCGGGACAGAGAGAGAGAGAGATCGGGAGAGAGAGATTGAGAGTTCGAGAGAGATTGAGAGAGAGAGATCAAGAGAGAGATCGAGAGAGAGAGAGAGAGATTGAGAGAAATTGAGAGAGAGAGATCAAGATTGAGAGAGAGAGATTGAGATTGAGAGAGAGATTGAGAGAGAGAGAGAGAGAGAGAGAGAGAGAGAGATTGAGAGAAATTGAGAGAGAGAGATTGAGAGAGAGAGATCGAGATTGAGATTGAGAGAGAGAGATTGAGAGAGAGGGAGATTGAGAGAGAGAGAGATTGAGAGATAGAGAGATTGAGAGAGAGAGATTGAGAGAAATTGAGAGAGAGAGAGATCAAGATTGGGAGAGAGAGATCGAGATTGAGAGAGAGAGATTGAGAGAGAGGGAGATTGAGAGAGAGAGATTGAGAGAGAGGGAGATTGAGAGAGAGAGATTGAGAGAGAGGGAGATTGAGAGAGAGGGAGATTGAGAGAGAGAGAGATTGAGAGAGAGAGAGAGATTGAGAGAGAGATTGAGAGGGAGATTGAGAGAGAGATTGAGAGAGAGATTGAGAGAGAGATTGAGAGAGAGATTGAGAGAGAGATTGAGAGAGAGAGAGATCGAGAGAGAGAGAGAGAGAGAGAGAGAAAGAAGAAGAAGAAGAATATCTGTTCCAAAAACAGGAGAACATTACTCATTACTATCATTGTTTAAAAAAAGGAATAAGAAGAAACATAAAAAACCAGCAAGGACAATTAATTTTAGGAATTAAAGAGTTTGTCCCAAAATAAAAATGCATGATTTTGTGGAAGTAACGTTCATACAGTGAGAATCAATGGTTGACACTTGCATTTATATATAAATAGTACATAGTGTGCTCTCACAAATTGACGCTTGTTAGGCATTCACACATTAGGGAAATTCACTATAGCACGGGGCTAAAACGAAATGAGAGTAGGTTTCTGACTAGTTTTCTAGTCTGGGCATGCTCAGTTGTGTCAGTACAGAGTTCTAAAATCAGGGTGAATTTATCTCTTCTCAGACTTTCAAGCACATTTCTGCTTTCACAACAATATTTCAATAAATTTAAAAGCAGATCCTCGCCAAACAATATAGCACATGTTTAGGATAGGAACCATTTATTCTATGAGATTAAGCTCTAAACATTATTTCCATGTGCAATTCACCTGCTTCTAGCATTACTACTGATTTAGACGGTCACTGATTTATGTGACTGATAGTGAATTTGATTTTGAGAGTAAATATTCACTGCGTGCTATGAATGAAAACCGTATCTGACTAGTTTTAGTCCTTTGTGACCATTTGTTCACCCATTTGCCGAATAGGTGCCATAGTGCTATAGTGATTTAGGCCCAAAGTTACAAATTAATAAAACTATTTGGCAAAGTTCCCTGTAGAAGCACAGAGTCCTCCTTGAAATAATGATCACAGTCATAATAATACAGCTGCTGATGTCCTGTCTATAATCATCAAATCAGATTGAAGATTCATGATTACCAATATTGTCCTTTGGATGAGATTATAACCCAGAATGAGGTTTGTTGCCTGAAATGTAGAAATAATAAAACAGTCTTATCATACACACATACCTGGACAGTGAGGGGACTTGGGTTGTCTCTCTCTGGTCACTTCTGTCTCGGTTGGGATTACATTGGAGTAGATGGTCTGCTCAGCCATGGTGTCAGTGTATCAGTTTGTACTGTATATTTGTATTCAATGTTGTCTCTAGTATACAGAGATGTCTCTCTTCTGAAGAAGGTTGACTACAAGTCAGTTCTGAGACAAACCAAGGACAATTTTATCTAGTTTTGTAAGCCGGATGAACTTTTACCACTAACCACTGTATGTAGTTGGAGGACATCAGAAGGCCGGTGAGATCAGCTAACTGCAAGAGATATGGCAGGTCAGGTTGTGTTCAGCTCCGGAAGCTTACAGGGTCAGGTTTAGAGGCGTACAGTCTGTAACGAGGGTAAGGCTACAGTTGATTTTAGGGTCATGAGCTACAGTTAGGATTTAGGGGGGTTAAGTGTTGTGTTACATTTTAGATGGCTTATCGAAATGTTTCCATAAAAGGTTAGAGGCTGACTAATAAGCACTGAGGTAGGGGCTTAGAGTGTATTTAAATCCAACATTTTAGATTAGTGACTTAACCCTTTGACTGCCAAGGATGTGATCCACATGTCATAGCAGTCAAAGGGTCAGAACAATCTCACAGCTGCTAGTGTGCTCAGAATGTATTTGAAAATCAATCAGCAGGCTGTGGGCTTTGACGTAGAAACGATCTGGATGGCTGTAAATCCACACAATTACTTATTTTGTTGCCAAAGGGTGCTTGCTGGACTCTTTTTATTTCATTTTGGAGTCCAGGACCACTGAAAATTGCATCAGGATGGGGAGTGGGAGAAGATCACAGAACATCAATTCCCTGATCTCCACTGCAGTCACTGAACCTGGAAGTGATCAGCTTTGAGTAGAAGCCAGAAACCAAGTGACAGAAGGTCTCATTGAGGGGTGAGAGAGCCCAGCCAGGAGACAGCAGGTCTCAGTTCCAGAAGTCAGGTTGGCTCCTATCGGAGGTATCAGGAGAACCTCAGTCCATAGCCTACAGATGGGCTGTGCATCTGGGAGCTGCAACTAAGGCCTTGCTTACATATGTGTGGACGCGGTTTCCAGCATGGGGTCAGGTGCGTTTCAGTTCAGGTGGGATTCAGGTCCAAATTTTTGCCTAAATTCGCACCTGAACCGCACCCAAAAACACACATGACCATTTTGGAATCTGCACTGCGGCCGCCCAGGACATGTGTGAACCGGTTTTAATGAGAGCCAGACCAACGTGCATGTCATGCTAATTGGATGCGGTGAACACCGCATCCAATTCACACATTTGTTAACCTGGCCTAAAGGCTTTATAGAGAGCCAAGTGTTCCAGGAGAGCTGGATAACACAGCCAAAAGGGACTGGTAAGAGGAGCAGCAGTGCTGCCAACAAGTGAGCCAGGTGACCTCAGCATCTTAATGCTAGCTTGGCCAAATTGCTATCATTACAGTTGCTGCCTTTTCATCTTGTAGACTCGGCTCCCTTTCACAAATTTGTGGAATGTGCTGCACCACAGTGGCAGGTCCCAAAAAGGCATTTCTTTTCATGTAAGGCAATTCCGGCTCTCTACCTTCATGTGGAAGATAGTGTTTTGGCCTCGTTGGACAAAGCGGTCAGCAGGAAGGTGCACATTACTGCTGACTCTTGATCTATCAGACATGGACAGGGACATTACATTTCTTTCACGGCACACTGGGTAACTCTGCTGGCAGCTGGGAAGGATGCAGGACAGGGTTCGGTCTTGCAGCTTCTTTTGCCACCACACCTCCAAAAAGCTGGTGCTGGTTCTGCCACATCTGGCTACTCCACCACCTCCTCCTCCATGTCCTCTTCTGCTCAATTGTTCTCTGAAGCAGCAGTGCTCCCTAAGCGTTCAAGGGACTACGCAAGCAGTCAGGCTAAAAGATGCCATGCTGAGCTTCAGTTGGTCTGTCTAGGGGATAGGAGTCACACCGGTGCAGAGATTCTGTCAGCTTTGCAAGGGCAGGCTCAGATATGGTTGACGCCATGACAGCTTGAGCCAGGAATGGTTGTATACGACAATGGCACCAACCTTCTCTCCGCCCTCTGACAGGGACGCTTGGCACATGTTCTAAATCTTGTGGTGCAGCATTTCTTGAGCAGATACCCGGGCTTTCAAGATCTCCTGAGGCAGGCCAGATCTCCTGAGGCGGCTACACACGCAGCAGAGGGCCATCAATGAGTACCTGTGTGAGTATGGCACAAAGACATAGTCAGGATAGCTTGGCTTTTTT
Organism: Pelophylax lessonae; assembly: GCF_965119305.1. Lineage (NCBI taxonomy): Eukaryota > Metazoa > Chordata > Amphibia > Anura > Ranidae > Pelophylax > Pelophylax lessonae. Next base: position 883,296,981 of record NC_138768.1, read on the forward strand.
TCGCCACGCCAGTGGCTTTTGATTAAGGATACATGAATCGTCCTGTCACTATTTGAGGAGGCCACAAGGATGGTGAGCCGGGATGATGCATGCATCAGTGACACTATCCCGCTAGTCTACCTGCTGGGGCACACACTGCGTGGAATCATGGACAGGGCACTTAAGGCAGAACAGCGGGAGGAAGAGGAGGACTTCTTTTCCTCACAAGGCCCCCTTTATGCAGATATCATTCCTGCAGGGCCACAAAACACACAAGAGGAAGAGGAGGAGGATGAGGATTTTGTCAGCATGGATGTAAAGGATAGCATACAGCAGTCTTTAAGGGATGGTTTTGATACCCCCATAAATCCCAGGAGTTGTAAATGGTTGAGGAGAGGTTGCTCCTGCTGACAATGTCATCCTTAGTGACCCAGAGGACTCAGAAGCTCATGCCTCCTCCAACTTATGTTGCATGGGCTCCCTGATTCTGCAAAGACTGCGAAAAGGACACGAGGATTTGTGCTATCAAGGAGAGGGATAATTACTGGTTGGCAACCCTTCTTAATCCACGTTAAAAGGGTAAAGTTGCAGAGCTCATCCTGCATTCGCAGAGGGAGCAGAGGATGAAACATCTTGAGGAGGCCTTGAAAAAAAAATTGTGTACCGCCTTTCCAGACACTGAGAGGTCAACATTCTCTGGACCTGTTTCTGAGGCATCGTTCAGCCAAAGGAGGAGCGGTGGAGAAGGCGGCCGGCTGACCAATGCCTTTAAACAGTTCTTTTGTCCTCAGCAGCACCCAGGGCTGTTAGGTTTAAGCAACCATCGGCAGCGTCTCCTTCATGATTATCTAGATGCAAGAGCAGACTTGGAGACCTTTCCAGCTGAGCATCCACTGGGTTACTGGGTTTTAAGATGGGCTAGTGCCCAGAACTTTCTCAATATGCAATGGACTTACTGGCCTGTCCTGCTTCCAGCGTGCTTTCCGAACAGACGTTTAGTGCTGCTGGAGATTTTGTGATGGACAAAAGAGTGTGTCTGTCCACAGACTCTGTTGACCAGCTGACTTTTATCAAAACGAACCAGTCCTGGATCAACAAGAGCTATCAGGCCCCTGATGCTGATGTAACTGATTGAATTTGCTAGGGGTCTGCCATCCCCTGAAGACTGCATATGCTGGCTATCCTATTCCTCTATTCTGCTAGCTTCTAACAATGTTTTTGGTTTAGGTCACTACCAACCCCCAAGGCCTAATTTTTCTGCACTTGTATGACAGGTGCATACAATTTAAATGTTGTATATTTTTAACAGCAGGGCCTGTCCCTGTGTCCTGCTAACTGTGAGGGGTTACTGTTTTCAGGCACCAACCACACCAAAAGCCCAATATTTTTGCACCTGTATGACAAGTACATGCGATTTCAAATTTGTATTGAATTCTTACCAGCAGGTCTCGTTCCTGCATCCAGCAACAGTAACTGCAAGGGCTTGGTTACGGTGTTCAGGTACCACCAACAGCAAAGGCCCAATTTTTGGCACCTGTATAGCACATGCAATTTCAAATTTGTATGGAATTCTTACCAGCAGGTCCCATTCCTGCGCCCAGCAAGAGTAACTGCGAGGGGTTACGGTGTTAAGGCACCACCAACAACCAAGGCCCAATTTTTCTGCACCCGTATGACAAGTTCATGCGATTTCAATTTCGTATCTAATTTCTAATAGCAGGGCTTGTCCCTATGCCCAGCAAGAGTAACTGTGAGGGGTTGGGGTGTTCAGGCACCACCAACAACCAAGGCCCAATTTTTCTGCACCTGTATGACAAGTACATGCGATTTGAAATGTGTATGTATATTTGTATATGACATTTTTTCCTTTAGAAATGTCAGTATAACTGCAGCAGGCTACATACATCGTAGAGATGCACTACTTTACAGGCACATTCAGGGAACCCCCCAGGCACGATATTTGAAGGAATTTTTCATTTTTATAGTTTCACTTTAAGCCTCATTAAAATCAGTAAATCAGTGCTCCTTTAAAAACTTTTTTTTCATTGCTACATGTTCTCCAGGTCAGTACCCAGGGACCACCATACACTTTTTGGGGCAATAACTTGCATTTAAGCCTTCAAAATGAGGCCTTTTGATTTTCGAGGTTCGTGTACCATAGACTTCAATGGGGTTCGTTTATTCGAACAAACTTTTCCTCTATTCGCGGTGTTCTGGTGCGAACCGAGCCGGGGGTTGTTCGGCTCATCACTAATTACAAGGAATGTAAACATCTCTTGTAATAGGAATAGGCCATGACAGGTCCCTTTTACAGCGAGATCTGGCGTCTATAATTCTCCAGACTTTGCCTCTAGGCTGGAAAGCCTAAAATAAAAAAAATAACAAAAACCGATCTCAGCTTGCCAGCCGAGGCAACGACAGTGTTTAGAATTGCTGAGACCGAACGTGATGTCATAATGTCGCGCCAGGCCTCCGAAGGTCATAGAGACTGCCGAGGATCATCTGGTTTGCGATATTCTCTATGGTAAACTTCTGCCGCCGATGGATTCCTTCTCGGCTCGTTGATCCCCCCATCCCCCCAAGCCTCTATTATTGTTATTTCGGTGTAGGATATCGCCTGCTGAAAAAAAGAAGATATCTGAATGGTGCCTGCAGCTGCCCCCATCATCCAGATATCTCCACTCAAATTCTGTCACATAATGTAGTTGGGTGGGAAGTGGTTTATTATTTAGAAATAACCGTGATACATACGGCCCTCATCCAGAATTGTATATATATATATAAGAAGATCAGAGAATATCGGACTGTACAGGCCAAGGAGAGGGATGTCCATAACTAGATAAAATACATATTTTATTGTATCAAAAATAGATAAAAACAATACAAGTAGCAAATGTATAAAACAACCCCCTGAGGGAAGAGTTTTGTGACCAGTCTGATGAGCACTTTATAGGACTGTGGGTCCTCAGTGCCTTGATCAAGGGTTCTTCCATGTTAAATAGGCATGTAAGGGCTGGTCTGTGGCATCCCCACTAGCACTGACTAACTCTGCAAGAAATCTGATACCAATATAATATAGAAAATATGCATTTTATTGTCTCTTAGTAGCTTACAGTCGTAAAAGAAAACATCCATTGGGGTTACATTACCGAAGAATTAGGTTGTGGAAAATTTGCCTAGCTTAGTGAATAACATGAAGCTGCAATCCTTATACTGTATGTGCCAGGAAACTAAAAAAAAAAAGAATATTTTTGCTTGTACAATTTTGAGTAAATAAAGAAAAGTGAAAATGTTGTCCTTCAGTGAAATAGATTTCCAGTAAGAGAATCCTCCATATTATTTGTATATTGTAGATCATGGCCGTCAGTGTCCTGTACATCATTCCTTCCTTCCAGTACTAGCAGGCATTGGCTTCGTTCAGTAAGTTGGATTTGTTGGGTTTCCTCTCACAGATCCAGGGAAGGAGATCGGTACACGGAGATAACACGAGAGTTTGCCCCATTTTCGCACAGCTTGTAGATGGAGTGTTTGCCAGAGACAACCTGGGGAGAAGACCATCAATTGTTTTATGGGAATGTAGGAAGAAAAGCTGCTTATATTGAAGCAGTTGGTCAAAATCCAGTGTAATTTAATGAGCCACCTGTGCATAACTCATGAAGCTCTCCTTATTCCACAAATATGTTTTCGCCTGGTTGAGCTTCTCACTGTCAGGACCAGGATCTGAACCCTTGACCTCTGCTGCATCTGGTAGTATGTCTCTTTGCTGAACTACATGCTGGACAGCATCCTGTAGAATCCTGAACCCCTGGACAATATTGCCTTGTCTCTTGTTTCAGATGAACCTTGAACTCTTCGCTCCTCCCATGAACTTCCTGTCATGTCTCTGCACTTCCTGGTTGCCAGATTATTGTGCTCTCTCCAGCCAATATCCTGCTCCTTTGCATACCTGCAGCTTTCCTTATCTCCTTTTACAACTCGTTACTGACCTTTGGCTTGTTCCTTGATTACGCTTCCACTTGATCTCAACCTGCAACTTCTTGGTACTGACCTTTGGCTTGTTTACTGACTACTCTTCTACCTGCTACTGTATATCTGCTACTGGACCCCGGCCTGGTGGGGTGATCCTGAGGACTGTGACCTGATGCTAACACACAGCAAAACCCATCCCCACCATTATAAGCTCTGGTGAACTCCAGTTAGAGTTTAGACTCCGCCTGTGTCATTCTCCAGGATGATCTGCTGCTGTACTTATCCAGCTGGTCAGTGGGAGCCTCTCTACTGTTATAGCTACTGGTCTCCAAGACTGACCCCTGACCGTGACACACATGCTTTGATCCATTATACAGTATTTATTTAGTTTGAGTTATGGTGAGTTAAGCCAACTTCCACATGTCCACACTTAGGTTAAAAATGTTGAGCTTGTCCATGCTCTGTTCAGTTAAAGGCGTAAATCGCCATGACATAACTGGTGTACTTCTATATGTCTCACACAGATTACTATCAGGTTCTTAAATGGGGTGTGTCAGTACCAGGAGGTCTTGACAAGTTAATGCCAGGGCCAAACAGTTTAATAAATGTAGGGAAGTCTAATTTTGAAAATGGAAGCCTTGGCAATTTTTTGACACAGCCAGGTTAGCTTGAATGAATCAGCCCCTCTGTGTTAGATGGGATAGAGTGTCAGGTGTTGCCAGAGCAAATTTACGATTTCTATCGCCTGATCCCAACCACAGCCATATTAGAACAGAGCACTCATAGGGCATCAAGAAAAGAAAATTTGGGCAGCTCAGTTTTAGATTATTATGGAAGACCATAAGGTACAGGAGCCCCTACAAACGTGTGATGCTTCAAAAAATCCAGGAAAATATTTGCTACCGGGACCTCTGTTCTCAGTAAAATGTTAGAGATACATTTCATTGGTTTCCTTTTTCTGGCCATCTGATCTGAGCTCTGGACTGCATTTGCACACTTACCATTTACTAAGCATAACACTCTGCAATATATCATGTTAGCAGCTGTAAATATAAGTTTAATGTCTTTATACGGTGATATGAAGGATACTCACTCCGTTGTGTTATCAGACCAGAACCACAGAGTCATTGCTACTTCTTCAGTCCATGAAATTCTTTGCTGCAATCCAACCCAGAAACCCATGTTCTGATTCTGCATGTGACACTGAAACACATCATGAAAAAAAAAAAACATTTTAAGTGATATCAGAAAATGGGCCCCCCATTCATGAATGGAAAAGTGGTGACAAGGCAGAAACCATGCGGGACTCATAGTTTAGGTACCATGAACGACGTGTAGCGTTCAATGAGTCAGATATTGTGGAAAGAGATTGGGGTGCAGTTTGATGTGAACATGATAAGATTTATTGTGGGTGTGGGGGAGATTTGTAAGAAAAGCTACTGCAAACAGTGAGGAGAGAGCTGCCAGAGAGCTTAATGCAGATGACAGGGGGAGAGCTGCAGGAGAGCATAGTGCAGATGGAATAGGAAAAGCTGCCAGGGAGCATAGTGCAGGAGGTGGAAGGAGAGATGCATAGTGCAGGAGGGAGAGCTACATGGGAGTATATTGCAGGGAGTAATGGGAGTGCTGCAGGAGAGTATAGCGAAGAAGGGGGAATGATAGCTGCAGGAGAGCATAGTGCATGAGGTGGGGGGAGAGCTACAGGAGAATATAGTGCAGGAGGTGGGGGAGTGCTGGAGGAAAGCACAGCGCAGGAGATGGGGGAAAAGTTACAGCAGAGTATAGTGCAGGAGGTGGGGAGAGAGATGCTGAAGAGCATAGTGCAGGACATATGAGGAGAGCTGCACGGGAGCATAGTGTGGGAGTAGGGGGGGAGCTGCAGTAGAGTATAGTACAGGAGGTGGGGGAGAGCTGCAGGAGAGCATATTGCAGGACATATGAGGAGAGCTGCATGGGAGCATAGTGTGGGAGTAGGGGGGGGGGGAGCTGCAGGAGAGTATAGTGCAGGAGATATAAGGAGAGCTGCAGGGAAGCATAGTGCAGGAGATTTGAGAAGAGCTGCAGAAGAGTATAGTACAGGAGGTGGGGGAGAGCTGCAGGAGAGCATATTGCAGGACATATGAGGAGAGCTGCATGGGAGCATAGTGTGGGAGTAGGGGGGGGGGGAGCTGCAGGAGAGTATAGTGCAGGAGATATAAGGAGAGTTGCAGGGAAGCATAGTGCAGGAGATATGAGGAGAGCTGAAGAAGAGTATAGTACAGGAGGTGGGGGAGAGCTGCAGGAAACATAGTGCAGAAGATGGGGGACATCTGCATTAGAGTATAGTGCAGGTGGTGTAAAGAGAGATGCTGAAGAGCATAGTGCAGGAGGAAGGTGGGGGAGAGCATAGGGCAAGAGGTGGGGGGAGAGCTGCAGGAGAGTAAAGTGCAGGAGGTGATGGGGGTGGGGTCTGTAGGAGAGTATAGTAAAGGAAGTGGGGGGTGCTACAGGACAGCATAGTGCAGGAGGTGGGGGAGAGCTGCAGGAGAGTGTAATGTAGGCGGTGGGGGAGAGCTGCAGGAGAGTAAAATATAGGAGGTGGGGAAGAGCTGCAGAACAGTATAGAGCAGGAGATGGGGGGAGAGCTGGAGGAAAGCATGGTGCAGGAGATGGAGTTAGAGCTGTTGAAGGGCATAGTGCAGGATGTGAGGGGGAGAGCTGCAGGAGAGTGTAGTGAAGGCGGTGGAGGAGCTACAGAGGAGCATAGTGCAAGAGGCAGGCAAAAGCTGCAGGAGAGTAAAGTGTAGGAGGGAGGGAAGAGCAGTAGAAGAGTGTAGTGCAGGAGGTGGGGGGGGGGGGGAGATCTAGAGGAAGCATAGTGCAGGAGATGGAGGAAGAGCTGCAGGAGAGCATAGTGCAGGAGATGGAGGCAAGCTGCAAGAAAGCATAGTGAAGGATGTGGGGGTAGAGGAAAGCATAGTGCAGGAGATGGGGGAAGAGCTGCTGAAGAGCATAGTGCATACAGTGGACATAGAGCTGCAAGAGAACATAGTGCAGACAGTTGGGGGAGTGGGGGGTAAATTGTTTTCACTGGCTAACAGTGATGAGTGTCGGGAATATTTTGCACCCTTCTGATTAGCTTATGGGATACACAAGAAGACACGAAGAATTATTATATGAGGAATAGAGAGAATTGTAGTAATGAAGGGCTCTTTTCTGTACAATATTTATGTCTCGCCCAACCCAGAATCCTCTCTGGGGACAATACACCATCGCATTGACCAATAGGAAGTCTGCATTACCTTCAGTATGAAGTCTTTACTCCTCACAGTGGCCAGCACAGCTCCATTCTCCGCACAGAATCGCTCGCTGTCCTCTCTCGTCTTCTTATCAGTGGACAGGAAATAACATTTCTGATTGACTAATGTCCATTCCGGAGGACAATCAGGGGACTGATCTGGGGTACGATAAAGGAGAATACAAATAAAAGAGGATGGAGGCAGCAATCAGAGATGTTTCCTTGTAGGTCAGCTTATTTAATATTATTAGCAGAAGTCACAGCAGAAGTCCATCCATCAGCTGTGTTGGAGAATCTATGACTATATCTCCACTCTAAAATAAATATTTCAACTTTGTTTCTTTCAGAAAGAAGTAATCTTTGTGTAAGCTGACAGACCTGCCACTGAGATGGCTCTTCTCAGGCAGGTCACCCTCTTATTAGCATCTTCCAGCATCTGGGTCAGGTTCTTTTGGGTGTCCAGACTCATGTTCAGCTCTGGTTTTTGCTCATCTTCTAATATTCTGTCTGCAACTGAAATACAAGGAAAAGCCAAGAGGATGATGTGGATTTCTTTAATACTCTACTATGGTGATGGTGATGGTGACATATCACACTGCAATGAGCAAGCCATGGGTCCTCCTAGTTCTTGTGGTCCCCCTCATCTCTAGTTTAACTTTGCATCTGAACAGCTATCACAGCTGGGGTCAAGGCCAGTGGCGGAGCTAGACTTTTAAAACAGGGGTGGCAAAGGGGTGGCAAGGTATTATTTTGGGGGGTCAATATACATGCGTGTATATATATATATATATATATATATATATGTACACACACACACACACATACATATACACACACTTTTATAACTAAATGTAAACAAACATCCTAAGCGGTATTAAAACATTTTTAATTAAATAAACAATTATCAAAGTAAACATTATTCTTTTAAGGCCGCACACTGATCACAGGGCTCTGCTCTAAAGGGGATCTATGGGGACCCTGCTCTAAAGGGGGATCTATTGCATAGATCCCCTTTAGAGCAGGATCCCCATATATCTCCCTTTAGGGCAGGCTAGGGCAGGTCCCCCATAGATCCTCCTTTACAGCAGGCCAGGGTGAGGTGAGGTCCCCTATATAGATCCCCTCTTACAGCAGGCCTGGGTCCTCCCCCAGACAGTCCCTATCAGTCTCCGCACCGACAGGATTGGGTTCGGGAGCTGAGCAGCCAGGGGCAGAGAGCAGCAGACAGAGCGGCGGCGGCCATGGCGGAAGCACTGCATGAGGGTGATTAGGGTGTGCCTAGGCACACCCGGCACACCCCGTGCGCATGCCTATGAGTAGGGCTGCACAATATTGCCCCCCATCAATTGACAATGTAGTAACCACGTACCAAACCATCAATGTAGTGACCACCAGCGTACCAACCCATCAATGTAGTGACCACCAGCGTACCAACCCATCAATGTAGTGACCAGCATGATTGCCAACCTATCAATGTAGTGACCAGCATGATTGCCAACCTATCAATGTAGTGACCAGCGTGATTGGCAACCTATCAATGTAGTGACCAGCGTGATTGCCAACCTATCAATGTAGTGACCAGCGTGATTGCCAACCTATCAATGTAGTGACCAGCGTGCTGTGTCCCCTTCAATCATGCAGAGACCAGAGAGAGACTTACCTAAGGTTACAGGTAGAAGAAGTGAACGAGAGGGCCCCTGTGTAGCTAGTTCTCTGTGACTGTCTGTGACTGAGCGCGGTGAGCAGCAGTGGCGCCGTGATTCGCTGCCCAGCTAACCAATCACGCGTGCCTGCACACCTGATTGGTGAGCTGTGCCGCTACTCACCGTGAGTAGCGGTACAGCGAACCAATCAGGTGTGTAGGCACGCGTGATTGGTGAGCTGTGCAGCGAATCACGGCGCCGCTCCTGCTCAGCTCACCGCACTCAGTCAGAGTCACAGAGAACAAGCTACACAGGCGTCCTCTCGTTCAGGTTCAGCTATGCTATGTAATGTTATACGCATAAGCGAGCGTGAGCGGCAGGGGCATTGCTAGGTGGTAAAAAGACCAGGGGCTGCAGCCCGAAGGTAAATTTGATAACCCCTCCCACAAGTCCCGCCCAAGATCCACCCAATAACCGCCCCCTCACCCCTGCCCAATGCCCCACCATAAAATGACTCACCCTTCGCAGTTATAACAGGCACAGATGTTGGATGAGAAGCCCTGACCTCACAAATGTGCTTCTGGAAGAATAGAATCAGAATAGTCAGGGAGGGAGAGAGGGATAAAGAGAGAGAGGGAGAGAGCGGGAAAGAGGGAGAGAGAGGGGGGTAGGGAGGGATAGAAGGAGAGGGAGGGAGAGAGAGGAATAGAAGGAGAGAGGGATACAGGGATAGAAGAAGAGAGAGAGGTAGTGAGAGAGGGGGAGGGGGGTAGTAGTGAGAGAGGGGGGGAGTGGTGAGAAAGGGGGGGTAGTGGTGAGAGAAGGGGGGAGGGGGAAGTGGTGAGAGAGGGGGGTAGTGGTGAGAGAGGGGGAGGGGGGTAGTAGTGAGAGAGGGGGGTAGTAGTGAGAGAGGGGGGTAGTGGTGGGGGAGGGGGGAAGTGGTGAGAGAGGGGGGTAGTAGTGAGAGAGGGGGAGGGGGGTAGTAGTGAGAGAGGGGGGAGGGGGTAGTTGTGAGAGAGGGGGGAGGGGGTAGTAGTGAGAGAGGGGGAGGGGGGTAGTAGTGAGAGAGGGGGAGGGGGGTAGTAGTGAGAGAGGGGGAGGGGGGTAGTAGTGAGAGAGGGGGGAGGGGGGTAGTAGTGAGAGAGGGGGAGGGGGGTAGTAGTGAGAGAGGGAGGAGGGGGGTAGTAGTGAGAGAGGGGGGAGGGGGGAGGGGGGTATTAGTGAGAGAGGGGGTAGTAGTGAGAGAGGGGGAGGGGGGTAGTAGTGAGAGAGGGGGAGGGGGGTAGTAGTGAGAGAGGGGGGAGGGGGTAGTGGTGAGAGATGGGGAGGGGGGTAGAAGTGAGAGAGGGGGTAGTGGTGAGAGAGGGGGGGGAGTGGTGAGAGGGGGAGGGGGGTAGTGGTGAGAGAAGGGGGTAGTGGTGAGAGAGGGGAGGGGGGTAGTAGTGAGAGAGGGGGGTAGTGGTGAGAGAGGGGGAGGGGGTAAGTGGTGAGAGAGGGGGGTAGTAGTGAGAGAGGGGGGAGGGGGTAGTAGTGAGAGAGGGGGAGGGGGGTAGTAGTGAGAGAGGGGGAGGGGGTAGTAGTGAGAGAGGGGGGAGGGGGGTAGTAGTGAGAGAGGGGGGAGGGGGCTAGTGGTGAGAGAGGGGGAGGGGGGTAGTAGTGAGAGAGGGGGAGGGGGGTAGTAGTGAGAGAGGGAGGAGGGGGGTAGTAGTGAGAGAGGGGGGAGGGGGTAGTAGTGAGAGAGGGGGGAGGGGGGCTAGTGGTGAGAGAGGGGGAGGGGGGTAGTAGTGAGAGAGGGAGGAGGGGGGTAGTAGTGAGAGAGGGGGAGGGGGGTAGTAGTGAGAGAGGGGGGAGGGGGCTAGTGGTGAGAGAGGGGGAGGGGGGAAGAGGGGGGTAGTAGTGAGAGAGGGGGAGAGGGGGGTAGTAGTGAGAGAGGGGGAGGGGGTAGTAGTGAGAGAGGGGAGGGGTAGTAGTGAGAGAGGGGGAGGGGGGTAGTAGTGAGAGAGGGGGAGGGGGGAAGTAGTGAGAGAGGGGGTGGGGGGTAGTAGTGGAGAGGGGGAGGGGGGGTAGTAGTGAGAGAGGGGGGAGGGAGAGAAGGGGGGAGTGGTGGAGAGAGGGGGGAGGGGGAGGGGTGGTGAGAGAGGGGGAAAGTGGTGAGAGAGGGGGAGGGGGGTAGTGGTGAGAGAAGGGGGGTAGTGGTGAGAGAGGGGGAGGGGGTAGTAGTGAGAGAGGGGGAGGGGGGTAGTAGTGACAGAGGGGGTAGTGGTGAGAGAGGGGGGGGTAGTGGTGAGAGAGGGGGAGGGGGAGGGGGGAAGTGGTGAGAGAGGGGGGTAGTAGTGAGAGAGGGGGAGGGGGGTAGTAGTGAGGGAGGGGGGTAGTAGTGAGAGAGGGGGGGGGGGTAGTAGTGAGAGAGGGAGAGGGGGGTAGTAGTGAGAGAGGGGGGAGGGGGTAGTAGTGAGAGAGGGGGGAGGGGGTAGTAGTGAGAGAGGGGGAGGGGGGTAGTAGTGAGAGAGGGGGGAGGGGGTAGTAGTGAGAGAGGGGGGAGGGGGGTAGTAGTGAGAGAGAGGGGAGGGGGGTAGTGGTGAGAGAGGGGGAGGGGGGTAGTGGTGAGAGATGGGGAGGGGGGTAGTAGTGAGAGAGCGGGGTAGTAGTGAGAGAGGGGGAGGGGGGTAGTAGTGAGAGAGGGGGAGTGGGGTAGTAGTGAGAGAGGGGGGAGGGGGGTAGTAGTGAGAGAGGGGGGAGGGGGGTAGTGGTGAGAGATGGGGAGGGGGGGAAGTGGTGAGAGAGGGGGAGGGGGTAGTGGTGAGAGAGGGGGGGTAGTGGTGAGAGAGGGGGAGGGGGGAAGTGGTGAGAGAGGGGGAAGGGGGGAAGTAGTGAGAGAGGGGGGGTAGTGGTGAGAGAGGGGGAGGGGGGAAGTGGTGAGAGAGGGGGGAAGGGGGGAAGTAGTGAGAGAGGGGGGATGGGGTGGTAGTGAGAGGGGAGGGGGGGTAGTGAGGGGGGGTAGTAGTGAGAGAGAGGGGGTGGTAGTGGGGGGTAGTGGTGAGAGAGGGGGAGGGGGGGAAGTGGTGAGAGAGGGGGGAAGGGGGGAAGTAGTGAGAGAGGGGGAGGGGGTGGTAGTGAGAGGGGAGGGGGGGTAGTGAGAGGGGGGGGCTAGTGGTGAGAGAGGGGGAGGGGGTAGTAGTGAGAGAGGGGGGAGGGGGGTAGTAGTGAGAGAGGGGGGAGGGGGCTAGTGGTGAGAGAGGGGGAGGGGGGTAGTAGTGAGAGAGGGGGTATGGAGTGAGAGAGGGGGAGGGGGGTAGTAGTGAGAGAGGGGAGGGTAGTAGTGAGAGAGGGGAGGGGGGTAATAGTGAGAGAGGGGGAGGGGGGAAGTGGTGAGAGAGGGGAGGGGGTAGTAGTAGAGAGGGGGAGGGGGGTAGTAGTGAGAGAGGGGGAGGGGGGTAGTGGTGAGAGAGGGGGAGGGGAGTAGTAGTGAGAGAGGGGGGTAGTGGTGAGAGAGGGGGGGGAGTGGTGAGAGAGGGGGGAGAGTGGTGAGAGAGGGGAGGGGGGTAGTGGTGAGAGAAGGGGGGTAGTGGTGAGAGGGGGAGGGGGTAGTAGTGAGAGAGGGGGAGGGGGTAGTAGTGAGAGAGGGGGGTAGTGGTGAGAGAGGGGGGTAGTGGTGAGAGAGGGGGAGGGGGAAGTGGTGAGAGAGGGGGGTAGTAGTGAGAGAGGGGCAGGGGGGTAGTAGTGAGAGAGGGGGGAGGGGGTAGTAGTGAGAGGGGGGAGGGGGGTAGTGGTGAGAGAGGGGGAGGGGGTAGTGGTGAGAGAGGGGGAGGGGGGTAGTAGTGAGAGAGGGGGAGGGGGTAGTAGTGAGAGAGGGGGAGGGGGGTAGTAGTGAGAGAGGGGGGAGGGGGGTAGTAGTGAGAGAGGGGGTAGGGGGGTAGTGGTGAGAGATGGGGAGGGGGGGAAGTGGTGAGAGAGGGGGGGTAGTGGTGAGAGAGGGGGAGGGGGGAAGTGGTGAGAGAGGGGGAAGGGGGGAAGTAGTGAGAGAGGGGGGGGGTAGTGGTGAGAGAGGGGGAGGGGGGAAGTGGTGAGAGAGGGGGGAAGGGGGGAAGTAGTGAGAGAGGGGGGAGGGGGTGGTAGTGAGAGGGGAGGGGGGTAGTGAGAGGGAGGGGGGGTAGTGAGGGGGGGTAGTAGTGAGAGAGAGGGGGTGGTAGTGGGGGTAGTGGTGAGAGAGGGGGAGGGGGGAAGTGGTGAGAGAGGGGGGAAGGAGGGAAGTAGTGAGAGAGGGGGAGGGGGTGGTAGTGAGAGGGGAGGGGGGGTAGTGAGGGGGGGTAGTAGTGAGAGAGAGGGGGTGGTAGTGGGGGGTAGTGGTGAGAGAGAGGGGGCAGAGCCAGCAACACTTACCAAGTCCAGGAACCGGAGCTGACACCATCCATCCATCCATCCCGCGGCTGAATCCTTCCTGCCCCATCCAGCTTCAGTCAGTTTCTCTCTCTGATGGTGGCAAGGAGGTGGGTGGAGCCAATTTCATGCGCGGAGGATGAAATGAAAATCCTCCTGGCTCTGAATGCTGGGGGAGGATTGGAAGCTCTGTGTGCCCATACAGCAGCTACAATTGGTCCCGCCCCCTGCCAGCTTCCTTCCCAGCCAGCTTCTGTTTCTCCACGGAGCAAGGGGGCGGAGCCCCGGCCCCCGCATACGGCCCCGCCCACACCCGACATCAATGTCTAAATTTGACAGCTGCAATCACATTGCAGCTGGCCCCCTCCCCCGCCGAATCGACCATTTATCACTTGCTGTGCTAGTGTGCTGCCTGTTAAAGTGTTGATATGTAGCCCCGAGTTCCCGGTCAAACCCCTCCTGCCCTGAGCAGGGTGGCAACAGGGGTGGCAAAGATTTTGTCTGGGGTGGCAATTGACACCCCAGCTAGCCCTCTGGCTCCGCCACTGGTCAAGGCACATCCATCTCAGATGAATACAATGACCGCAACATGAAGAAGACGTCTTCCACATAAGTAGAATAAGAAAAGAGCTGTAAGGCCACTTTTGAAGGCCACTTACCTAGCCA
>NC_138768.1:884006945-884021945 GCF_965119305.1 Pelophylax lessonae
TCACTCTCATTTTTTTAAACAGTTTTTTTAAACTATCTTGAATTTGGGGGGGGAGGGGGGTGTCCTACCCAAATTTCAAGCACATCAATGGAAACAACACAATTTTGATTTTATGAGTGTGGTCCTAGTTTTATCGAGATGCAATTCTTTACATATTTACCATGGTTCTTACAATTTCTTGACCAATAAACATAGGTGTCTGATATTGGACTCTCTCCATATTTCAACAACACAGGCCCTCATAGTCCAACACTACATTTGCCTCACACCTCAACACAACACTGTCACATCCCTACTCTACATTACAACCCCTCACATCACCAGTACAAGCAGCATGCAAAGTGCAAAACTCCGGCCTTGGCAGCTTAATGGGCCATACACTAACAATTTGTCTAGACTTTTTCCTGTAGACTTAACCAAACCATATAATAGAAGCTCAAACCTCAACACTTTCAATTTGGATGCAATCAGGCAGGCCCTTGCACTACATAGAAAATGTCAATCGGAAGGATAAAGTCTTCTCTAAATCTTACAGTGTGGATGGCCCTTTTGTCTGTAGGCACCCACACAAAACAAAAAAACACATGTTCAATTCTAATGTATTTATTTATTTGAGAATGACAGCAGAAGGAGGGATGCAGCAAAAGAATATTGTCACTCTCCAGTCCGTGTGCCTTTACAGCGCCAGACCACGATCTTTGCTCCATGGCTACGGGATTCTGATGTCTTCCACAACTTCCGGCAGAGTTCAGAATCCATTCTGCACCTCTACCAGCTCATAGGGGACAGGCATGGCAAGGTTGCTGGGCAGCTTCCAAGCCACTTTCGAAGTTCCAGGGTGTTCATGTTGGTCATTGGCCATGTGCCTTACCAAATATCCACTGACCACAAAAGAAAATGAGTGGAGTCCATCAAGGTGGGTTTCTACCACCTACACCCGCAAGCAGTACCACTCCTGGAAAAATAAAACAAAGGATAAGACATTTCATTATGAAAATCACATCTTAATGCCTGTTTGCTTCATTCTGAACTTCATTTAATTTCGACATCACGAGTGAAATAACACATTTTATGCCAACTTACACAAACCAGAAATCATTAATGTAAACATTTGAATACACACCTGTGACGCCAGACAGCCCATCACCACAGGCTTCCCATGGTACGTGCCATGATTCCAAGATGTTGATGTTCTGGAAAATTACAACACCATAAGATACCAAGCAGCCGTTCATGTTATCAATAACTACACAGGTGGCATAGACACAAATAAACACCTGCCAGCTCTTCTCAGCCCTTTACACTATTCACAATACCAACATGTTTATGGTTAGAGGTGCATGTTTTTGCTCAAGTAACACAATTTTACCAATGTTGACTACACTTTATCTACAATGGCAAGTGTCATTGGCAGATGATAATCACCCTCTGTCTCCCTGTGAGTGGCACCTCTGCTAACTAGCTAATTAATACACATGCCCTATCTTGACCGGTTACAGTACTTACATGTAAAGTGGCTAGCAACCAGGGTATTCCGGGTGGCCATACCGGCAGCGGTGCTCCGCCGCCTGGGGGCCGCCGGCTGACGGACCTCTGGCTCCCTCTCCTCCGTCAGCTCCCAAGAATCATCCCGGGCAACGCACATGTTGTGCAACACGCAGCACGCCAGGATGATCTTGGAAGCCTTTGTAGGAGAGTACAGGAGTTCACCCCCAGGCCGGGCCAAGCAGAGAAACCGGGACTTGAGAAGACCTATGGTCAACTCAATGATACTCCGGCTTCTCCGCAAGGCCCTGTTGTAATTCCTCTCTGCTGGGCCCTGGGGGTACCTGATTGGAGCCATCAGCCACGTCAGCTGCGGGTAACCAGCATCCCCTGAAAAATAAGAAAAATATACATTAGTTATTCATATCATGTGACTTTAGATGACTCCTCAAAATGGGAGACAATTAGGCATTTTACTAAACAACCTGCTCGTCTGTTTGCAAAAAATCATATGAAACATCTCAACTCTGTCTAACTGCCTAAATCACTAATACAAATGGGAAAAAGGACACACAAAGTGGTGGGTTTCTCTTGCAAGTTACAACTTGGCCCCTATTCTGTTCCTATTACATTAGCCTAGGTCTTACTTCTGGAATATATCTGCAACTAGAGTGAGGAAACCAATATTGACTCACTTATGCAAAGTACTTTGGGGATATGGCAATACCATTGGAATCATTTGTAGGTTTTCTTTGGGTGGCTAGAGGACACCATTTACACATTGGTTAACCACCTTCATTGGACTCAAAGACAACTTTGCAAATCTTTCTTTTGTGAGCTGCTAAGCTGCTGATCTGGTTGTGTGTGAACAGCCTGACAACTAATAACACATCCATTTTAGGTAGGCTTTGCTTAAATCAGGGTGTACACCGATGTAGCTTATTCCTATGTCTATGTAATCTTACAGTTTATGTTGTTAAGACAAAATACTTTACCAATAAGCCACCCTTCGGGCATTTGTCCACTTTCAAACACCTCGTACAGAGTACTTGTTCTTAACATACTGGAATCATGGCACGACCCTGGGTGACCAGTGTTGACACTCATGATGCGCTGTTTGGCGTCACACACTAATTGGACGTTCACAGAGTGGTACTGCTTGCGGTTCCGGTATTCACTTTCGTGGCTCCTTGGGGGCCTAATGGCTATGTGGGTGCCATCGATTGCCCCTAGGATTTGCGGCATGTGTGCCCGCCGGTAGAAACCCAACTTGACTTCATTCCACTCATTTTCATTCTGTGGCCAGTGGATAAAATTGGGCACTATATCCACTATGGCATTAATGACCAACATGAACACCCTTGAAACTGTGGGCTGGCTAATGCCCATGATACTTCCCGAAGTGGCTTGGAAGCTGCCACGCCCTAAAATATACAAAGTGGCCAGCAATCTGGCCATGCCGGGCACCGCATGGCCGCGCTGTGTGTCCGGGTCAATTTTCTCTGCTATGAGCTGGTAGAGGTGTAGAATAGTTCCTCGCTCGAGCCGGAACTTCCTCCTGACATCAGAATCCCGCAGCTTGTCCAAATAGATCCTTGGAGCAAAAATGCGTGGCTGGCGAGGTAAGGGCACACGGACTGGAGGTGCTGCTGCTGAAGGTGCTGCTGCTGCTGCTGCTGCAGCTTCCCCACCTTCTGCTGCCTCCTGTGCCAGGGCCTCCTCAAACAAGGCACCAATAAATGCCAGCATTGCACCATCTAATGCGTCTGGGATATCGTCCTCCATTTTGAACGCGCAAATTCGCGAATGCGCAGATATATATAGAAACGGCCGCTAATTATCACACCTGTGAGCCAGCTATAAAAGGAGCACATGGCCAATATGGCTGCTGGATGTTATAGATCGATGTTTCTTATGTGCTAGCAAGACCCTGTGACCCACAACCTACATTATCTGGAGGTAAGACAATTGTATCTCTCTCTCCCAAAAAAAAGGAAGGAGACAATTTGTACTTATCTTGGGTGTGCTTAAGTTGTCTATGGTGAATCCCCTCCAACCCACAATAGCTTGGGAACCCCTCAAGTGTCTTTTAATCATTGGCAGTTGGCCCCATGTGCATGTGGTTTGGACATGTGTTTTCTCATGTTTGTTAAAGGTGTGCAGTCTAGATTTGGCATCTAAACCTGCCCCCTTACCTTCCCAGCTTCCAAAGACACCATTTTTGCTTTCCTGATAACTGTAATTTATTATGTGCACGTATGTAGGTCATGCGATTTCTCATGTATGTTTAATGTTTGCAGCCTCCTTTTGCCTATAAAGGATTACACCACCACCACCACCACCACCACTGTGTTTGTGACATTAGGTAAGTGTTTGGAGGGCCTCGTGTGATTTGTACCCCTATGCGTTTTCTTATGTGTTTTTTTTTTACATTTCTTTGCAGCCTCTTCTGCTCTTTAACACCACCACCACCACCACCACCACCACTGTGTTTGTGCCATTAGGTAAGTGTTTGGAGGGCCTCGTGTGATTTGTACCCCTATGAGTTTTCTTATGTGTATTTTTTGTACATTTCTTTGCAGCCTCTTCTGCTCTTTGCCACCACCACCACCACCACCACCACCACCACTGTGTTTGTGCCATTAGGTAAGTGTTTGGAGGGCCTCGTGTGATTTGTACCCCTATGCGTTTTCTTATGTGTTTTTTTTTTACATTTCTTTGCAGCCTCTTCTGCTCTTTGCCACCACCACCACCACCACCACCACTGTGTTTGTGCCATTAGGTAAGTGTTTGGAGGGCCTCGTGTGATTTGTACCCCTATGCGTTTTCTTATGTGTTTTTTTTTTACATTTCTTTGCAGCCTCTTCTGCTCTTTGCCACCACCACCACCACCACCACCACTGTGTTTGTGCCATTAGGTAAGTGTTTGGAGGGCCTCGTGTGATTTGTACCCCTATGAGTTTTCTTATGTGTTTTTTTTTTACATTTCTTTGCAGCCTCTTCTGCTCTTTGCCACCACCACCACCACCACCACCACCACCACCACCACCACCACCACTGTGTTTGTGCCATTAGGTAAGTGTTTGGAGGGCCTCGTGTGATTTGTACCCCTATGCGTTTTCTTATGTGTTTTTTTTTTACATTTCTTTGCAGCCTCTTCTGCTCTTTGCCACCACCACCACCACCACCACCACTGTGTTTGTGCCATTAGGTAAGTGTTTGGAGGGCCTCGTGTGATTTGTACCCCTATGAGTTTTCTTATGTGTTTTTTTTTTTACATTTCTTTGCAGCCTCTTCTGCTCTTTGCCACCACCACCACCACCACCACCACTGTGTTTGTGCCATTAGGTAAGTGTTTGGAGGGCCTCGTGTGATTTGTACCCCTATGCGTTTTCTTATGTGTTTTTTTTTTACATTTCTTTGCAGCCTCTTCTGCTCTTTGCCACCACCACCACCACCACCACCACTGTGTTTGTGCCATTAGGTAAGTGTTTGGAGGGCCTCGTGTGATTTGTACCCCTATGCGTTTTCTTATGTGTTTTTTTTGTACATTTCTTTGCAACCTCTTCTGCTTTTTTTGCCACCACCACCACCACCACCGTGTTTGTGCCATTAGGTAAGTGTTTGGAGGGCCTCGTGTGATTTGTACCCATATGCGTTTTCTTATGTGTTTTTTTTTTTCCTTTTCTTTGCAGCCTCTTCTGCTCTTTGCCCACTACTACCACCACCACCACGACCAAGTCTGTTTGTGCCATTAGGTAAGTGTGTTCTGTAACTGTTCACTAATTATACTGTATATGAAGAGCAATCTGCAAATCCTGTTTTTTCTGTTTTCTCTTTTGTCATTTCAGATTTAGGAGTTTGGGGCTCTTTGCTGCTGCTGGACAGCCAGATTCTCTGCCCACCTCGTGCTCCCATGGCCCCACCCACTGGAAGGATGAGAAGGGCCAGGGGGGCCAGGGGGGCCAGGGGGGCCAGGGGGGCCAGGGGGGGCAGGGTGGGCAGATCGTCTGGCTCTGGTGTGAGGGAGGCTCCAGCTGTATCCATGAGGGAGTCCACCATCCCCATCCCGGAGGAGGAAGCCGGGGGAGGTGTTAACACACCAAGTGGACAAGCTGGCTCTTCTGACAGTAGTCCTGGAGCGGGTCCGTCCACCAGAGTCAGCTTGTCCACATTAACCCGGCTTCCCCGTTTCACCCACAATCAGTGCTGTGCCCTGGTCCACGCCTATATGGCCAGATATCAGGCGATACATGGGACCAGGGCCGCGTCTTACTCAGTAACAGAGAAGAACAGATTGTGGGATGAAATCCGGGATGCTGTAAATGCACTGGGTGAAGCACCTCGCCACCGTGACAGTGTGCGGAAGAAGGTCAACGACATCTGTGGGTCCGTTCGGAAGAAGCTAATTGCATGGGCTGCGGAGGGTCTTTATGACCGTCAAGGTCGGCTGGATGAACGTGCACGAAGTTCTCTCTGGGATTATCAATTACCTTTCTTGAACATCATAGGACCCGATACCATCTTTCCCAGAGAGGACTTAGATTCGGATGCTTTGCACCGAGGTAGGATATTATCTTGGATGTCAATTGTGTGAGTTGTTTGGAAAAGATTAACTACTATCCTATGTGTGACATTAAGAGAATGTGATACTTGCCCTTCCAATTGTCCTTTTTTTGTTTTCCCCAACCTGCAATTTGTTCATCTGTAGCACGGATCTCAGCCCCTCCACAGCCCATGCAGCTTGGCGAACCAGACGGACTCACAGGTGTTGACATCAGTGCTGACCCTCCTCCTGGTAGGTCCAATATCATACTGTGCCAAACAATGTAGATGTTTTTTTTTGGCCAAGATAGCTCATATTGCTATGTCCTTTACAGAAGATCCGCAGCAGGGAACACACCCAGTGCAGCTAGGCCTGGAGGAAGGTGTTGGTATGTCTAGTCAAATAATGTTTTTTTGAATCTTATTAACCCCATTAACACACATGTTTTTTCTTAGGAAAGAGTGTTGCCTTTTAGATGTTTACCCTGCAAAACACAGTTGACAGCATTAATGGGTGCCGTCATTAGTAGGCAGACCAAGCCTTCTTAACCTTTGGGAGGGTTTAGCAAGTGTCCTATGAGCCCAGGAAAGCACTTTTGAATGTTTGGCCTCAATGCTTCATTCATGAAGCTAGGAGGGCAATCTGGCCATAATCATTACTGACTAAGGTTATGTACTAAACATGTTTTTTTTTTTTTTTTTTAAAAGAACATCAGGCCCCTCTTGACGTTGCAGCTGGAGTTGGATCAGGAGCTGGCGACGATTCTGCATCCAGTGCTGTGGTATGTGATATAAGGGAACAAGGTGCACATGTAACATTTCAATGGTAGCATTGATTTTGGACTAGATGTGGCTTACATTGTGTGTGTTAAATTAGTGCTATGACATTCTGACGATGCACCAGCACAACAAGAGTTCTATCTTGAACATCAGGGAATTATGTTATAATTTGGTGTGCCACTAATGTTCCAAAAACATCCAGGATCTTTAAAGTCCGGCCCGTCTTTGATTTTCCAGGTCCAAATTCATGGGTATCGTTTGGTTGGGTTGTCCTCTAGCCGATTGATGGCAAGATTTTAGACAACATACGTAGATGTATAAAGTCATTGGTGTAGTAACAGATTTACCAAAAGCATAAACAACCTACCACACCAGGGTTAATTGGGAACACCTTCATGTTGAATCTTTTTTGCCTTTGTCATATTAGTCCTACCAATATAATATGTACCCATTATCAGAAGTGTTGCTAGCTTGGATAATCTTACAATGAACAAGTACTCATTAGAAGCACATCAAACTTTTCAACGTTCTGCTTGGGGTGTTAAGTTGTCAAACTAATCTGAAATATTTAGTCATGATGTTTGATAATGATTTGGTCTATTTCTTCTGCTTTCAGGTAGCCTTAGATGCAGAGGGATTGTCACCTACCCAACTTCGTCCATCTATGCTGGATGTAGCCGAGAGGCTGCTTGATGAGTATCAGGTCCAAAATGAGTTAAGGAGGCGTACTCAGCAATCTACTGAGGCAGTACGTCTGCTCGGGCTCATACAGGAATCTGTAGCAACAATGGTACAGGTTCACCAGGATATGTTACAGGTTCAACAGGATATGCGTAACAGCTTGGTAAGTTTAGCAGACCAGCATCAACGGGATCGGCAAAGTGTTGACACTCAGGTGCTGGCCACACGCCAATGCCTGTTTGGATCTGAAGATGCCCCATTGGCAGAGCCCTCCCAAACATCTCACTCACCTGCCACTGCAGGTTGTGGTAGTGGGAGGGTAATGCCAGTGTTGGCCACTTGTCAGGCAGCTGGGGATGGGACAATTCCTCCTGTAGCCACTCCTAGCACTTCACACTCCGTTCGGACTCCCACACCCCTCAATGAGCAATCCTCCTGCACAACCTCAATGCGCACTGGTTCCACAGTACCCCTTCCACCTGACTACATTCCCTCCACACCTTTATCACTTCACTCCTCCCCAGGCCGTTCTTCTTTTTTGTCACCAATGCGACATGTCGTTTGCCCCCGCACCGTGGACCACAACAACCAATCAACCACCACTCCCCACACATCTTCACAACCCTTGCACCACCAGCAGCATCAAATAGCCTTGGAGCAGCAACGATCCCATCTCATGGTAATGGCACACGTTACCCAAATTCTTAGGCTGAGCACAGAGCAGATGGGACTATTGGCACAAGATCTTCAGTCTGGGACATTTCCAGGGTTCAACACCCTGCATCAGCAGCAGCCTCAGACACAAGATCTGATTCTAATGGGCCACTTTACCAGAACTCTAAGGCTAACCCCAGAGCAGATGGGACTATTGGCCCACCATTTGATGGCAGGAACCTTTCCATTGCTCACCACACTGCTTCAGTCACCACCACCACCACCAACTTAATTTCTTTTTTTTTTTTTTTTTTGGTTTTGTTAATGATTGTTACATTGGCCAATTTGTGGGGCCATTTTTTTTTTAAATTTGAGGGTGGCACAATATGATTTCTTATAGTGCTTTTTTTGGGGATGAAATAAAATTTTATGCAAAATGATTAGTTTGTGTTTGCTCTTTGGTTTTTTAGGAGTGTTGGTGGCCAAGTAATGGCCCTGGTTAATGTAGGCATTTATACACACGTGCTTCTCGATCTCCAAACATATGATTTCATGTAAATTTAGATAACTCAATGTTCACATAACGACCCAAGAAAAGGTCTCCCTTCAAATGTAGCTTCAAAACAAGTCTCAAGGCTAACATAAACCAAAGCCAACATACTAACAATTACAGACCACACCACTCAAGTAAACAAATACAACACAAAAGACATTCGATGTGTACACCAAAAAGAAAACTTGGGTAATAAAATAAATGTTTTAATAACACATGTGGGTGTCTACCAACTGTAGCGTACAAAAAATATATTACAATATATAATAGAATGAACTAAATTGCCAATGTAACATTTGTGTTGCAAAGAGCAACATACTTAAATTTAATTTAGATAAACATTTTAAACATTTTTTATGTTTTGACATCATTTTTTGGAAGGTTTTCACAAAAACAATTCATTTTTGTAAACATTTTTGGTTTTGTCCGTTGCCATAAAAACAACAAGGCTTTTTTGTAAACATTTTTGGTTTTGTCCGTTGCCATAAAAACAACAAGGCTTTTTTGTAAACATTTTTGGTTTTGTCGGTTGCCATAAAAACAACAAGGCTTTTTTGTAAACATTTTTGGTTTTGTCCGTTGCCATAAAAACAACAAGGCTTTTTTGTAAACATTTTTGGTTTTGTCCGTTGCCATAAAAACAACAAGGCTTATTTGTAAACATTTGTGGTTTTGTCCGTTGCCATAAAAACAACAAGGCTTTTTTGTAAACATTTTTGGTTTAGTTTGTTACCAAAAACAACAAGGCTTTTTTGTAAACATTTTTGGTTTTGTCCGTTGCCATAAAAACAACAAGGCTTTTTTGTAAACATTTTTGGTTTTGTCCGTTGCCATAAAAACAACAAGGCTTATTTGTAAACATTTGTGGTTTTGTCCGTTGCCATAAAAACAACAAGGCTTTTTTGTAAACATTTTTGGTTTAGTTTGTTACCAAAAACAACAAGGCTTTTTTGTAAACATTTTTGGTTTTGTCCGTTGCCATAAAAACAACAAGGCTTTTTTGTAAACATTTTTGGTTTTGTCCGTTGCCATAAAAACAACAAGGCTTTTTTGTAAACATTTTTTTTTTGGTTGCCAAAAACAAGGCTTTTTTTTTTTTTTTTTGGTTTTTTTGGTTCCCAAAAAAAGGGTTTTTTATAAATTTTTATATTTTTTTTGGTTGCCAAAAACAAGGCTTTTTTTGTTTTTTTTTTTTTTTTGGGTCCCCAAAAAAAGGGTTTTTTATAAATTTTTATATTTTTTTTGGTTGCCAAAAACAAGGCTTTTTTTGTTTTTTGTTTTTTTTGGGTCCCCAAAAAAAGGGTTTTTTATAAATTTTTATATTTTTTTTGGTTGCCAAAAACAAGGCTTTTTTTTTTTTTTTTTTTTTGGGTCCCAAAAAAAGGGTTTTTTTTTAAACTGTTTTTGATTTTTTTGTTAGATTTTTGTTTATAATGGGCAACAATTACAAATGTGACATTTCTTTGTGTTGCAACGTGCAACATAAGTAAACAAACCACAAAAAAAAAATACTAGGATCTTTTTAAAGGTGTGACATTCCTAACGAATGGCTCCTTAGGGTCTGGATCCACGCCACAAAGGTGTTCCAAATATAGAATTCGGTCTCCGCACCACCTCATATAATCCAGGAGGACCTCGTAGGTGAGGTGGGTGTGCCCTGGGTAGAAAAAAACATGACAATTAGTTTTAGGCAAAATGATCCAAACAAGGATTGTAATTAATGTGCCTCAACAAATATGCTTAGGAGTCTATTGGTTGGCTTTTATCAACACTCTGAAGCAAATATGCTAAATTGCTGTTGTAAACCTTAAACTCAAACTTTCACAGCAAATTGTTCAAAAGGTTACATAAGATGGCTTGGAATGTTAGTAGCAGTTCCACCAAAGCTAAGTAAAATGCTTTTCTGCATGTAAACACAAGCAATCATTTTGAAGAATGTAAGGTGTTTTGGGTTCAATTGGTCAACACGATACATGTGCACACATTTATCTCTATCACCATTGGAATCTGTGGAGCGTTCTCTCTCCCTCTTACTGTCTATAGATTGAACCTGACACATAGTAGAGACTCACCCTTAGGAATTTTGAGGGCCAGTTCTGGACGGAGCAGATGTGTCTGCTCCCCTGATCTCCTTTCCGCCATCCCAGCTGTGTTAAGAGAGAAGAAAAAGTTTATCAACAAATGGACTCACGCTAACTGTAGGTTACGCAGTCATGAAAACGCTCTAACACCCACTCATTACCCCTCCACATTTCCCTGAAAGTTTTATTTAGACATTGATATGGTGGTGATGCAGATTTGTACAGTGCAAGCGTCATTCTTCTGGGTGAAGCTTGTAGCGTTAAGGATACGTACTCCCTGCTTTTGTGCTGATTGTGTTTTTCTGATGTTTTTGGTGCCTCAGCCCTGCCTGTTCTAAGTGTTGGAAACATATCATTTTGGGAGGGCTGCGGAAAACTAATCAGGTTAGACTTACACTCTCTAGGTTTTTGGGGACAAGAGAAATAACAATCCTCCTTTTTACATGGCCCCTGTACACACCTCTAGGCACCTCCCTCCTGTTGTTTGACCCCACAGCAGGCAGCTTGCTATGGAGGCACATGAGATGAAGCCAAGCACCCTGTGCCTGTTCAGGCACTAGGCTGTGAGCCAGCCTTGCCCCCCTCCCTTCCAATGGTCTCAATGATTAGGAGTGACAGCATCAGGAGGCAATATTGGCATGCTGTCACCTCAGTTAAGGAGGAGGGGGAGTCTGTTCCAGACAAGTATTAGTGCAAAAATTTGGACCGTAAAAAATGGTCCCAGTAAGTCTTAGGGGGAATATGCACACCTATCACTTGGAATACTAATGCATAGAATGCATTCACATAAAGAACCCGCTGCCTTTAGAACAACTTGAAGCCTGAGCGGGGACATACACAGTTAGCATTTCTCCACTTACTAAGTAGACACATTACTGGAAAAGCACACAACTTACCATCATCAGGTTTTTTTGGGGCCCCTGAAGTGGATGGCGTGGCTGGCTCTGGAGAAACTGCACAAAAAGAACACAAATTGTGAACTGGAATGTGGTACATTACCGAGGAAGAGTATTTATGAAAGATTGACAAACACACATTTTCAGTGTTGACTAAATCAGGACATGATTAAATTACAATGTCCCCTAAAAATTTACAAGTACAAAGCACACCATTTCCAATGTAGAGAAACTAACACCAATTTAGAATAGGGTGGCTTGAGATAACTTACAAAAGATAACATGTCCTGTAAAGCTCCCCAAAACCACCTTTCAAACATGAAGGTTAAGCAAGAGTGTTTCATGACCAACCTTCCTGTCACATATAGCAAAACTACACTTGCTTTGACTCCAACTTAGATTATCCTAGATACACATCATCCTAGCACACACAATTCATGTGAGAATCTAATTTTAGGTACTTACAGACTAGTTCAGGGGAGCCTGGAGTGGGGGAGGATGGGGGAGACCCTACATGGGGGGATGGTGTCCCTTCATGGGGGGATGGCGTTGTATCTCCTAGAAACACAAAGACACAAATACAATCCTTGAACAAAAGCTATTTGATAAAGGCACACAGAAAGTAGTCTGGAAACATTGAAGGTAGTAGTTACAGTGGACTGGGTAAGCAGTGGCCCCTCTTCCCCAGTCCTCCACAACAAACATCCTCAATGTCAGCTGCTACAAAACCCCAATGTCAAAATATATATATTACAGCCCTTATATTTACCAGGACACATTGAACACACAAACACATGTAGAATACTTACTTCCCCTTTGAGGAGAGCCCAGGTCCTCATCCGAGTCGGACCAATTGGCCTCTTCTTGGCCAACAGTTTGTTCCTGGCCCGGATCCAGGCGACTCGGCCCTGCCTGAGGCTCCTCTCTTGCTGAAGTTACATCAACCACAAAAGAAAACAAAACAAACAATCATTCCTCCAAGTTCGACCTAATACACAACACACCAGCACATCCACATTACTTACAGGGGGCCTGAGAAGGCTGAGCCGCAACATCCTGATCACTGGTTTCTAAAATAAAAGAAAAACATTATATATTATTTATGGACACAAATAGGCAGTAACCTCTCATCATGCTAGCACCATACTCAATGCCCCTACAATTCAGAACATAGAAGTGCACTTACACCAATGAGATGCATTGACCATGTTTTAAAACAGGAGGGCACCATGCAAATTAAGCGGGCGCCTAAGGCCTCGCACCTACAGGGGCCTTGCGGCCAGTGGCGGAGCACCAACATTTCGAAGGGCGCAGTCAGGGAAATCTCCCAAGTAAAAGATTGCTTTCAATCCTCGGATCAAAAAGTTGCAGCAGTGTGCTGCAGTCCCTTCACTGCGTCTGCCAGGTGTCTGTTGTCCGCTGACACTTACTCCTCCTTCTCTGCCTGGGGATTGGCCGTCTGATCATGTTATCCTAAGATGTGGAGGAATCGGTAGGTGTGTACCTGCACCAGTAGGAAGTGACTGGCCGGTCAACTCACTCTGCTATCATCAGTTGTTGCTCTGGGAGGAGAGCTCCGCCCTGGACCCGGAACATACAGGTAACCAGGCCCAGACTTGATATTTTGCAGGCTGGTCATAGATTTGTTGTGTCCACTATGCAAAGTGGTTGAGTAGCCCCAGGGAAGTTGGAAGAGTCTGAAAATGGTTGGTGGAGGAGGAGGAGAAGAAGGCCCTGGGTGGCTGGGGGACAAGGAGAGGGCCCCTGGGGGTTTTCTAGAGGAGGAAAGATCCACAATGACGCCAGAGTCAATTGCCAAGGAAGAGAGTGGAGCTGAGCAAGTCCTGCCTATCTGACATGAAAGCCAAACATGGTGTAGATGGAGCCCTTTGCCCTACACAATGACAGCACCAGAGGTGGAAGGTGAGTGGTAGCGGGTCTTTGACATTATAGAGCATATGGACTCTGTCCATTATTGGTAGTTTTGTTTGGAGTTGTCCTTTAGATGTTTAACTGTGTTGTTTTTGACCCGAGCTGTGAGGGACTGAGGTATGACAGCCCACTATGCTGAGACTTATAGTGCCCTAGAATGTTGAGGACTGAGGAATCCTTAGTCCCTAACAGAGGGCACTACAAGTCTTAGCATAGCAGGCAGTATTTCCTCATTCCCCTACAGAGAGGATTACAAGTCCAAGCAGGTAGCCTTCTGCAGTGGGACTTGTTGTGCCCTTGACTGTGGTGGACTGAGGAAGGGAAGTGTAAGAGGGTCTCTGTAAGCTCAGATGTATGGGGGAGCTTTGGGGAACACAGAGTTCCCTTTTACACCAGAGTCCCCAGCTTCCCCCCTCAAATAATGGTTCCCAAACTCTCCTTATATCAGAGTCTTCACACTTCCCTCTTACAGTGTAGTAAGTCTGGAGACTCCGATGTAAAGGGGGCTCTGTAAAATGTGATTAGAGATTAGAAATTTCTAACATTTTTATTTTCTACTTACGATCCACAATTTTCAGCTGCTCAAATGGCTCGCTGCCTCTGACTGCATATTGGAGTGTGGCCGTCCTCCTCCTCCCCTTCTTCACCAAAAGCACAAGAGGGTGCCGTCCGTCCGCTTTGGCTAGAAGCAGAAGAAAAAAAAAAACATAAAAAATACGAATGTACATAGTAGTATTAAAGGTTGTGAAGAGACACTTGATGGAGGTAGGAAAGGTAGGAGCGAGAGGGAGGGGGGGGGGGGGGTGTTGGTATTAGTGTTGTTGCATAGCTAAACACATGTCCACCTACCCAAAAAATTGTAACCTATCTGGTCACATGTAATGTATATTTTTACTTACCGGAGATTTGCTCCACAGCCTTTAGCAGGAGCCTGGGTGAGCGCCTTTTGGCATCACTCCAGGCCCGCTGCAGATCCACTATCTCAGGCAGAAACTGAAATCTCCGCTGCAGCCTCATCCGGAGACGACACATCATCTTGTGCTTTTGGTGAAGATGCGTATAAACTTTATCATACCCCCAGAGGAGGAGGAGCTGTGGAAAGAGCAGTGTATGTTTGAGTCCAAGTATGTCCAAAATAGTACAGTCTTCAAATAACATGCTAGGTCGTCTTTGAGATATTGTAGAACAAAGAATTCCATTTCTGGTGATACATATACATCGATGTCCAAATCTACCTCCATGACATAGGTTGCCCCACACTGGTGATTTCCTCTACATGATATAGCCATTTTCTCAATTGGCCTTTCATGACACACCCAGGGCCGCCATCAGGGGGGACAGGCAGTCACTGTATTTACAACCTTATTGCTGTCCATTTAGCAGGGTGCAAGTA